>NC_137649.1:2939416-3074416 GCF_963383615.2 Lipophrys pholis | reverse complement strand
GGCAGCTGATTAAAGAGCTATTGTTGAAGGAAAGAGCGAGAAAAGAAAGAGGATGTGTGTTTCTCATGGGCGGTGGGAGCCAGACAGCCTGACGGAGGACAGCAGGACGACAGAGCGCCAACACGCTGAAATAAAACACTTTTTATTTCTCATTCAAGGAAGCTGCCTTCTTCACTTTCATGCTACTTTAAACCGAGCGACTGCTGCGACCGGCACACGGGCCGGGCCTCGCCTGCCGGAGGCGCTGCCGTAACCCGCCGCCGCCGCCGCCGCCGCCGCCGCGTCTGGATGAGACGGACATACGGTTCTGTCCGGTAAGCCAGCGGGGCAACACGAGCCTCGCGGGGAAACTTCACTTTATCAAAAAACACCTGGGACGGAAATCTGCAGGATTATAAATATATCATATTTTCTGGACTGTGAAAATGCAATATGAAGAGTTGTGTTTAAAAACCCAGTTTACACTGCAGTTTACGTAAAAGTCGTCTGTGTATTTTAGATTTAGAACAGCTCCGCGGTTACACGGGGATGTTTTGAAAATAATGCCGTTAGCATGCCAGGCCACTAGTTGGCAGTGTTGGTTGTTTTCATAATGAAACCACACACACACACACACACACAGCAAAGAACAAAAAAGAAAGTAGTTGGACGAACTTAATTCAATCGCTTCAATTGATAACATCTAAATGAATCAAGTCCTTTAAACACAAGTTAATACATTCATTCATTTTGATGTTAAGCAATTTAATTAAGTTGGTTCAACTATTTCCATTTGTCAGAACAATAACAGTGGTACACGTACGTTCATGTACATTCATGTACATTCATGGCTCTTTTGTCCTTCTGGACCGCACCTTACCATTCCATTGTACATTTTACAATGACAATAAAGACATTCTATTCTATTCTATTCTATTCTAGTGCCCCCCTGAAGCTTTAACAAAATTGTATGGAAATAAAGATTTTATTTTTTATATTATTTTATTTGCTCACCAGTCATTTTCAAAAGGACTCGTCTCTCTTGGCTAAACGGGTTTTGATAAAAGCCACAACAGCTAAAACGAGAGAAATAGCTAAAACCACAACAAATTGGGGAAAAATTAACAAACTGCTTTTTAAAAGAAAGAAATCGTGAGGATTTGTAGAAGGAAAACATATAGGTTAAAATGACTTAAAAATGTGTGTGTGTGTGTGTGTGTGTGTGTGTGTGTGTGTGTGTGTGTGTGTGTGTGTGTGTGTGTGTGTGTGTGTGTGTGGTGGGGGGGGCTTGAAAAAATTAACAAAAATTGCTAAAATCATTATAAATGCCAAAGAAAATGCTGAAAATTAAATGTTTACCATACTGAATTGTACTTAAAACTTTGTATATGCAATTTGAAATACAGTTTTTGAATGTATATTAAAAGTAGATCAGAGACTTTATAAGCTGAGTCAGCCTCATTTTAATGTTTAAACATGTCTTGCGGTTCAACTTTAATTGGTGGAAAGTCCCAAAAATGTGTCTTTTGGCCATCAAGGTAGCAGAATGAATGAAGAAGGAGAAGTTGGACTCTTATTACGGTGACTTTCCTTTGGCCGAGGTGCGCAGGCACAGTAACAGTAGGGTTTTCAAAAAGTTGCATTTTCCCCAGTTTCTATGAAGACAGAGTTGGAGTTCGACATCAGGAGACGTTTTCAAAAATGTTTTCAGTGACTCTGAGCACCATTGACGTGTAAACGGACACCCGAAGCGTGAAAAGAGTTTTGTGTTTTTACTTTGTCGTGTAAATGGGCCTTAGTCTCACTAGTGTTTGTCACACACTCTGCTCTCTTTCTGTTTTCTATTCTTATTCAAAATTCTGCTGTGAGCATTTTTCTTTTTAGATATTTTTCAGTTACTGTCGTAAGAAAGATTTTTCTGTGGCGCTGTAGCAGCGTTCTGTGGTCATACA
Source organism: Lipophrys pholis (assembly GCF_963383615.2). NCBI lineage: Eukaryota > Metazoa > Chordata > Actinopteri > Blenniiformes > Blenniidae > Lipophrys > Lipophrys pholis. Next base: position 3,072,485 of record NC_137649.1, on the reverse strand, counting down.
GTGACATCTAGTGGTCACAGATGGTATGAACTGTATTTGTTTTAGTGATACAGCTGTCCTTATCAGATTAGATGCAAATCATTTTTAATCTGTGACTGACTTATTGTGAATCGGGTCTGAAACCTGCATGTGAGGATCTGCATCTTTGCCTCCTCAGCAGTGATTCAATACAGTTTAATATGTAGGACAACTTTATGTACTCTTTTATGAGGTATGTTCCCAACATTTTAAAGGTTAAATATACTTCACTCAATTTTATGGTAAGTGGATAAAAATTCCTTCCTGGATGGAACACAAAATTTATATATATATATATATATATATATATATATATATATATATATATATATATATATATATATATATATATATATATATATATATATATATATATACACACACACACTATTGAACAAAAGGCACACTTGTTTGAATTTATTGGTAACAGAGAAAATATAAGTTGATGAAATACTGATAGGATTTTGTGATTTATACGAAAGTCCACCAACATAAAGCGTTAATTATAAAAGATTGTAAAACTCTTTTTTTTTTTAAGTACCACAGTGTGACTGAACAGATATTTTGGTTTTAAAACTGTTTCTAAAAAATCCTGTCTACTGAGAAGCGTCTGACTTCCATCCGCCATGTAAATGTGTCTTATGAGTGGGTCGGTGCGGTTGCTGCTGAGTCGGTGACGCCTTACTGTCCCTGGGTGAAGTGTGACTCGGCTGACCGTCGGTGTGTTGGAGGTCTAGCTGCTGGTTGCACTGGAGGAGAAGTTCCCCCACTTCCTTCCGGCTCGGGTTTCACTTGTTGAGCCGTTTTAATCGCTTTCTAAATAAACAAGCAACGTGGTGACGCTGGAAAAGCCGGTCCCCGGCGTGAAGTGAAACTGTTTCCCATGAAGGTGGAAGTCTGGACATCTTCATTTGTCCACACTGATTTCAACAATCCCACGAGTCGGGGGAGAAAAAGCAGCGACTCTGGCGAGCAAGCAGCACGCTGACATTCTGTTTGAAGCTTTTTGTATTGAATTCCATTTAAAATGGAACAAAAGCAGACTCTCGCATGAGCAAGGCCCGGTAATTAGCACTGTAATTAATTTCGTTTTGAGATGAAATATCAAGCAGGAGTTAAAAAGGATTGCCTTCACATGTGGTTGTCTTTAATGTGGAGACGTGAATCACTGCGCTGGTTGTTTGATGAAGACTGAGAATGTTGAGTCATTCGTCCTGTTTGAGTCTCTGTTCTGTCTGTTGTTCTTTCTGTGAATACGGCAAGAACAAGAAGTGGCTTTTTCTTGGTTTTCCTGCAAAAACGACTGAGTTGCGTGATCAGAAGCTGCAATATCGCACATCCTGTGACCCAATAACCACATGAACCACGACGCAACACAAACTTCTGGAAGAGTGGAAACTGGAGCAACACAACAAAACCAAGTGCGCTTAATAAATACAAATGTTCTCTCTTTGAATCTTCTAATTGGATGATACCAAAGTGGATTTGTAGCTTCCTCGTCTCCTGATGAACCAATTTTCATAATTGCAACCTGAGGCGCATGTGGCTTTAAACACAGGGGAGGTTTTGGGGCGCAGAATGATTACTCTTAAAAAAAAAAAAACTAAACTTGAGGCAGGCGGGTGACTCCAGCAGGAATGTGATTACATCAACACACACATACAGGGGAAAAAAAAAAAATGGTGTCAGGTGCAAATGGCTTTGAGCTGCCCCACAACAATACCAGTCAAATTTCCAACACTTGAGATTTCCTCCGAGACGACCGTTGCATATTACCGATCTATAAAAAGAAGCAAATTGCCCGCTTGTGCAGCCAGCCTGTGGTTTGACAGGGGCCTCTGGGCTGCTTCTCATGGACGCTATTAAAGCTCTGGGAGGTGGGTGGTGCCCCCCTCCTCCCCAAGCAGTCTGCTTCGGCCAGTGGAGGCTGAAGTCGGCCCACTGTCGGCTCTTCGCTCCATCAGAGCCGTACGGGTGCGATTGAGAACGAGGGAACGAGAAACAAGTGTGTTCAGAAGTATTTCCAACTTGTGTTACCAGGCAGCGTCAGTGGGACAGCGTCTGGGGGACAGCGTCTGCGGGACAGCGTCTGCAGGACAGCGCCTGCGTATGTTCCTCCCCTCCACACGGCCAGAAGTCCCTTCAAACATTTAGAAAACCAGCCGTGACAACGTTTTTTCTACTGCAGGAGGAGCTCAGCCCGTCTCAGGGTTTTATAAATACTCGGAGCGAAGCGCCTGCATGTATTCATTGAAGTGAAGGACAGAACTCAGTCTCTGCTGACAGGAGCAGCGTTTTAGTCTTTTAAAATAACATTCTCAAGGATGGGAATAAACTGTCGACCATTTGTTTCGCCATTGTTGGAGAAATTCTTCTTTAAATGTTTAGTAAATTACAGGATGACAAAAAAGTTTTCTAAGTTTTTTTTTTTAAATATTTCTCCACTGCTGACATTTAAGCATCATCATCACTGAGAGGCCTCTGATTGGCTGGAGGCCTTGTGTTTAAACATCATGTGGGCGACATAATGTAAAGAAATTATCCCACATCTTTGTGATTATATCGATTCAGGATTTAAGAGTTTAAAGGTTTTCTTCAGAGCTGATTGAAACTGTAAACATGTTTTTACTTTTCTCTCCACCGATGATATCAAATGTGGTGTGATGTCAACCTGTGAGAAGTTAAGAAGTGAATTTGTTGTGAAAAACCTAAATGAGAATAATTAGTATTAGATAGATTAGTTCAATCAGTGGGAAAAGCAAATGAAATCTATTTAACATTTACTCTTTAGAAAATAAAGGTAATCAGCTCAAAACCAACCCAAGCTAAAGCTGAGCTGAAATAAAGAATTCCTAATGAATGAAGAAAAGACAATATCATAAACAATAATTATGTTTGTTTTTCCAGAAAACACCGGTCTTTGTTAACTGTGATAGATTTTCTTTAATGTTTGTACAATCTTCTTTCTTCCCACATGCATAAAGAACTAGAAGAGTAAAAGTGGCCAAACAAGACTTATGGACTTTCCCTCATTAACTTGTGGCTCATGTCTGCTGCCGAGGACAGGGAAACACAAACTACACTTCCCAAAACCAAATCATTTCCCACAATGCACTTGTCATTTAAAGTGACAGGCTAAGCAGGTAACAATATATACGAACAAATAAACGGGTGATTTTCTGACCTCCTTGGCGGCGGTAATGATGAGGAGTGGAAATACTCAAGCAGGAATAAGACATGATGAGTTTAGATCGAAGGCCGGAGGTTCAGTCTTGGTCCTGGACAGACCCTGGCCCACAGGACAACAGTCTCTTTGGGGCGTTTGGTCTGGACCAGAGTTCATATCAAGTCCACTTCCTTTGGTCAGGTGTGAACGGTCCCCCGGACTCTGATCCGGATCAAATAACAGCAGACTTTCCTGCTGACGGAGTGAGAGGATGTGACGTAGAGCGCAATGCATTCTGGGTAGTAAACAAACAAAGCGGGACAGCGGGACTCCAAAGAAACAGGCGCAGAAAGAAAAAGTTGGAAAATATCTTGTGGGCAGACGTGGAGGAGAGAGGAAGAAGAAGAGAGGAAGACAAAGAGAGGAAGTAGTGAGGTAGAAGAAGAGTGGAAGAAGGAGAGAGGAAGAAGAAGGAGAGAGGAAAAAGAAGTGAGAAAGGAGAGAGGAAGAAGAAGTAAGGAAGAAGAAGAGAGGAAGAAGAAGAGAAGAAGAAGAAGAAGAGAGGAAGAAGAAGAGAAGAAGAAGAGAGGAAGAAGAAGAAGAGAGGAAAAAGAAGTGAGGAATAAGGAGAGAGGAAGAAGAAGTGAGGAAGAAGAAGAGGAGGAGGAGAAGAAGAAGAAGAAGAAGAAAAAGAAGAAGAAGAAGAAGAAGAAGAAGAAGAAGAGAGGATTAAGAAGTGAGAAAGAAGGAGAGAGGAAGAAGGAGAAGAGAGGAAAAAGAAGTGAGGAATAAGGAGAGAGGAAGAAGAAGTGAGGAAGAAGAAGAGGAGGAGGAGAAGAAGAAGAAGAAGAAGAAGAAGAAGAAGAAGAAGAAGAAGAAGAAGAAGAAGAAGAAGAAGAAGAAGAAGAAGAAGAAGAAGAAGAAGAAGAAGAGAGGATTAAGAAGTGAGAAAGAAGGAGAGAGGAAGAAGGAGAAGAGAGGAAAAAGGAGTGAGGTAGAAGAAGTGAGGAAGAAGAAGAAGAAGAGGAAGGAGTGAGGAAGGTGTTCATTGATATCCAGACTGAAACCAAACCAGGTTCCTGGACTCTCCTGCTGTGAACCTGTTGCAGTAGAACACCTGATTTCCAGGAGGTTCTCCTTGTTTCCTGGTGAAGCAGTGAGATTTCTGAAGCGAGCAGGACCGGAGAACTGGAGGAGAAGTTCTACTGAGGAAGAGCTGATGCTCATATTGGCCTTTGTTGTACCTGGAAAATGATCGACTGGAAAAACCTTCTCATTCCTTCAAACACGTCACTTCCTTCCTGTATGATATGATTCTGTTATCTTATCATAAGTTTTAAAGTTCTTGTTCCTTTAAGACTCATCATGACGAGTCCATAAGACACAGAAGACAAAAACACATAAATATCAAATTCAGGTTTTATTGTTCAGAATTCTTACAATTTGTGTAAATAATGGCAACACGAGACGCTCCATCAAACTGGTCAAATATTAAACCAGTGCTGACGGGTGTCACACAATATTTAATCCCAGTGACCATGAATCACATGACACACTCACTTTGGCAGCGTGTTGAGAAGCTGAACACATCATCTTTCAAACTCTTACAGAAATGCAGTCAGACGCATTTTAAAGCTTCTTTTAATCTTTCCCACAGAATTGATTATGAATAAATGACACATTAATTACTTTGGTGATTCTATTAAGTGTTTGGAAGAATTTGTCACTTGAAATACCCTGAACATTTATCTAAAGGGTTAAGAATGACGTATACGCTTCTATGGGTTCAGAGGTTTTATCAACGGACGCTTCGACACAAGGACAAACAAAGGCGGGCATCGAACTACCAACCCATTGATCAGTTCTGACCTGTAGTGTACGAGGTCACTGGGGCAGTACACCCGAGTAAATGCGGGTATATTGAGTGGGACGGTACCTCCACGGAGTTTTCCTTACTGAATCCAGGAGCAGAGAATGAACAGCGTTCAGCAGGACAGACAGACGATGTCTGAAGCTGTGAGAAGTTTGGTTCTTGTTGTCCTCGTCCACACAGCTGCTGCGGTCCTATAAACGCTTCCCGGGCCCATTAGCTGCCGCCGCCACGGTTTGCAGCAACAGTTTGCCTGGAGAGCATCATGTTGCGACAGCTGCGTCGCCCCGCCGCCACTCCCTCCTGGCGTTTCTCCGCCGCTTGTTATGACAGCGCGCCGACTCAACTCAAATTAGCTCGGCGAGGAGCCGTCGCACGCGGCTACGCAAACTTTCGCGGCACTGCCTGCGACCTCTGTGGCCCGCCGCGCACTTTCACTGTTCTCCGTTAGCCAATCAATTTGGCGGCGGCGAGGTAAGACGATCGCGGCTTCATTACTGTCAGAGCTCAACATAATACTGCGACGCTTAGTGTCACTTCCAAGCGAGGATAACATGAACGCTTTAATTAGAGGACGCCATGGCAACGGCGAACACGGTGGGGCTGGGCACGACGAGATGAAACAGACGGTTTCCATTTCAAGGAAATGTCTCACATTAGTTAAGAGGTGAGACCTCAAAGAGACGCAAACAATGAGGACGACTGTCTTCTCAATTAAAAGTTCAAAACTGACAGCTGGAGAGAGGAATGAGTAGAAATACTATTACTATTAGTGTATGTATGCACTGAAGCTGCTGTACGCGTGCGACTGACAGTATCTATATAAGTCGTAAAGATAATTACGACGATCAGAAGTAGCGTTCGCCACCAGGTAGTAACGCTGTGTCCCAGTTGGAGTGATGGCGGGAGTCAGGGAACATGACGTTATTACAAAGGCGTCTGGAAACTGGGATTATTGTTTTAGGGGCCGGCCACACCACAACGCCGTTTCACATCCACGCACAGGTTTTGGCCGATTGTCCACACGGGGCGCCATTTGAGGAGCCCCAAACTTTTATTTTTTGTTTCTAAACACGGCTTCCTGTGTGTGCAGATTGTAAAACCCCGGCTCGGATTTGATGTGTGGGTGGCAAAGACAGGGCACATCTGCAGAAAAAGATGATGTCATCACCGCCCCCTCCCCCGCCGCGGTCCCTCATGTCATCTAATAACCACCATAATCACAGACTACAGGCTCCAGGTGGCGCTGCAGAAGCCGCTGATTCTAGCAGGAGGAGGAGCAGGAGCGTAGACCTACAGAACTCAGAGTTAATTACAGTAGATGTTAGGGAGATCTTCTGAAGAATGATGCGTAGTTTGTAGTCTGAGTTTCCAGGACGGCCTGTGTCAGCACTTTTGGGTCCTATTTTTTTGTAGCCTTCAGAGTCTACAGTGCAGGAAACGTGGACCTTTCCTCCAAACAGTTCACCCTTTAGGTGGCGCTCTCCGACTTCATAGACAAACTCCTGGACAATCATGCAGAGGTTGTACCCTGACAACGTCTCTTCTTGCACGAATCATGAAATGAAATAGTCTTAAACTTTTATTGTATTGTGTTTTCTGTCTCCCGGAGGTTTTTACTAGGATATTTTCCCGACAATAGAAAACTATGAGCAGGAGTCAACAGCTATATTTCTATGTTGTCGGTGTCTTCTGTGTTTTTAGATGTACTTGGTGAGTCACAGCGCCCCTAAAGGCCTGGCATATGTACTACCTGCCCATAGCCATCGTGTTCAGCCGTGTTCATAGTGACAAAAAATTTGTTTTAGATTGCCGGGAAGAAAAAAGATATATGTATATATATTTATATGGAAAATACAGGGGTACAAACTGTTGGTTGAGGTAAATAAAGGGTAGGATTAAATAAGCTTTGCTTCTTCCTGCTCCCTTTGGGATATGTTGGACCATTATTTATTTAGTTATCTGTTACTTTTTTGTTGTTGCTTTGTTTACTTTCCTTTGCTCTGTTGTGTTTGTTGTTTGTTTGTGTTAGTTTATCTTTGTTTTGTTATTTACCCACATACTCCGAAACAAATAAACAAACAAAAGAAATAGTTTTGGCCGGTCTGGACAGGGTCTGGGTTTTGACATGAGGGAAGTTAAGCAGTGTAGTCCACAAGTCCAACCAAATGTTTCTAGTTTATCAAACCCACAACTGTTGTTGAGCTTTTCATGCTATTTGCAGATTTCTCATTTACAATCTGGTGGGTCGTTAAAAACAAACTGCAACCTGTTTACACTTGTTTTATTGTTTTAAAAATGTGAAGTTCAATACAATTATGAAGTGATAATCATGTTTTTCCATTCATCTACTTCCATCAATCATGATATCTGTGAGCCTGCAACCCTGAAGGATAAAGCAGTATAGAAGATGGACAGAGGGACGCATGGATGGATGGATGGATGGATGGATGGCTGGATGGATGGATGGATGGATGGATGGATGGATGGATGGATGGATGGATGGTTGGACCTGCTCATGAATAACAACCTAAAGTCATTCTGGATAAAGCCAGCAGAGCCTTCGATCTTCAGATTTTTGCTGTTGCTGAGTTTTCGACCTCTAATCCTAAACCTAAACTATGCCGTGGGTCTCTCTGGTGCCCCCAGTGGAGAACCACCGCCTGAACCTAACCACTGGGTCTCTCTTCAATCTCATCAATCGTTAGAAACAACGACTACTACTTACATCGATACAAAACGACGTCATACATGTATGTCCAATAAACCTTCTAGAAATAAAGGAGTGAAGCTGATCAGTAAGTATTATGTTGAGGGGAAAAGCCTGACGTAGAAGATGGAGCTTGTTGACGAGTTTCACCTGCAGGAGAGTCTGAAAACTCAGATGGAGACACATTGTCTCTTTGATTGTTGTTTGCTTCATTCCTGTTGATGGTGCGTTGTTGTGGTCATGGAAATCACACAGTGATGAAAGAAACAACATCGGCCATGTCAGGGAACCGTCACCTCCCTCTACAGCCACGACAACACCTCATGATTGCTCTTCTCTCCCGTGGGAATCCAAACTTTATGTCCACCTTTTGAGATCCCCGAGGGAGACGATGTTGTCCTCCTAATGATATCGTCAGCCGAATAACATAAATTCCTGAGTACGTTTCTTTGGCCAAAGTGTGAAATCTGCCTAACTTGACTGTGCTGCTGCGTCACCCTGCCTCATAGCCAATACTCTTATACTAATACTTGTTAGAGTCCAACATCCTGATCGGTCTTCTTATGCACTTTGGCTGTTTTGGTTTTTCCTGTTTTTAGAAAATGTTCAAATGTGACTTATTTAATTATGCTACTAGCTAACGATAAGTTAGCCTGCCTATTAAAAAGGATATGAAGTGAGTTTGCTGAGTAGACGGATCAGATGCAGTTTGTTTGTTTGTTTGATTTGTTTCAGCTGCGTTCTTTAAGCTACAAGGCTGAAACAAATCTAAGAAAAAAGATCTACAATTTCATGAGCCGGTTACCCAGAGCAGTTACAGGATTATTCCTTATTATTGCCGTGTGTCTTGATCTACAGATGAATCATGTCTGTTTCCTATTTGGATGTATTGGATTTTATAAGATGATCCTGACAAATAAATACGACTAATTAAAGAATCCAGGAAAGTTTGTCTGAGTTGGTTTGGTTGCCAGAGTCTGCTGGAAAAGTGATTGAAGTCCTCGGGGTGCAAATGATTTCAACCTTATTCTCAAACTGTAATTGGGTAAAAGCTTTTCTGACGGGACCGAAGCCAGAAAGGAAGTAGGAGCTACCAAGTGGGCCCACTTCAGGAAATCTCACAAATTATGAGCTGTAGGAGTTTTATTTTATCAGAGTCCCGCACACTTGAAACTCCCGAAAAAACACAGCGCTGCAATTCAAACAGTAGTTGGTTTGGAAGCAGAGTATTGAAGGACTGGGAAGGTTCAGTCGACTGTTTGAGGACGTGTTGGGAAACACACACTCCTTAAGATTCATGCAACGGCCATATACCTCGGAATATTATGAGGGATTGTGTAAAGAGAACTCAGGCTCGTTTAGACAGAGAGTTGATTCGATTAGGCTTTTTTCCTCTGCGGAATAAATTATTTAAGCTGTTATGTTTAAAATCCTCACTTTACTTTGAGAGCCTGGAACGTTTGCTCAGTGCTGCACACAGTAGAGCTCCTGCAGAGAGAAGACTCACTGTGAAAAGCTGCCATGTGCACTTATTCTCACGAGAGAACTCAAGATACAAACAGATTTATGAACCCGTCGCTGCCAAAAACCAGAGAAAGAGGCAGAACTGTTTGTATTATTGTGGAGGAGCTGGGGATTGGTGAGGGGAAAGTGTCCTTTGTTTTCAAAATGGATGGATGTGCACAGAACAGAGGAAAATAAAGACAAATAGTGTAAATCACATTTAGATTTTTTTATTGACGCACCAATACCACTTTTTTCCAAAACGAATTGTGTATGAGTATTTGCATTTGAGTACTCAACGATACCGAGTACTCAAAACTAGTCAAAACTAGTTTTTTATGGCACTGCCACATATACTGTTAGAAAACATTGCGTGCGTGGCCCTTTAACTCGCTTGACCAGTGTGCCTGAGAGAGCGAGCGTGCTTATGCAGAGCAGGTCGAGTACGAAGCTGTACAGAAAAGTAACTGGTAAATAAATACAACAAGTGTTCAATAAAACTTTGTCAGAAACCGATTGACCTTTTATTTATGTCCACACCGAACATACACGGAGGAGCTGCGGTCCGCTGCAGGATAACTCAACACACACACACACACACACACACACACACACACACACACACACACACACACACACACACACTACAATACCCACGATGCCTTGTGTCCGTCTCAACTACAGCAGCCCTCGTAGGTCTAAATACACAACACGCACGATGCTGTAAAACAGTATCAGGTGTCGTGGTATCGGTGGCAGTTTTATGAGTATGAGTACTCATGCCTGGTATCGAACCGATACCTGATACTGGTATCGGTATCGGTGCATCCCCAGTTTCAAGGTATTCCCCACCGACTGGTTACACACAGCACATCTGCTTTTAAATGATCATTCAGGTCGAACAACAATTTGTTAAATGGAATATTTGTTAAAAAAATTTAGGATTGTTAAAATTAAGTTTAGAATTAAAAAAATCGAAACCGAATCAAAAATTTCAAGTTATTTTTTCTTTCTTATTTAAAGGTTTTCAAGCAAATTGAAACGCATCTTTTTTGCATTTTCATTTCAGAACACTTGCGTTTACACGTCTACATTTTATAAACAATGTCCGTTTCCACAGAAACTCCAAAAACGATGTAGTTTTCCTGCAGGGCCACTAGTGGGTGCTGTTGTTTGTTTTTGTAGTGAAACCACACACAAATAAACATTAACAATGGGAGTCGATGGACATTGTAGTGGACAGATGACCAAGTTGGATTGTTATTACTGTGACTGTCAAAATAAAAGTACAGGAGAATATGGACTGGGAGTGATGGATCTGCAAAAACCACCAAAGTTTTGTGTTTTCAAGTCGTTGTAATATAAATGTGGTCTCGCTGCTCATCGGCCCACCTGTTATGTCTACAAACTCCCAAATAAATCGCAGGAGAAGATTAACTGGAGCTGAAGTTTTGCAGTATTTAAGAAGACTGCAGCTTCCGCTGCACCTGTCACATAGAAGCCAGGGAAAGCTAACAGAGATCCAGTGAAGAGGCGCTGAAGCTTTAACGGTCCCTGTGGTAGAATCAGGTCTTTTTGAAGTTTGAGTTGAAGCTGAAGCTAAATTCTCCAGAGAACTTGACAGCGGAGTTAATTAAAGCAACACAGATCCATTCCAAGGCCCCGTTTACACCACAACGTTCCAGGTGACAACGCCTCGTTCGTTTCAGAAAAGTTTTGCGTTTATACGGCAAAGGCAGAAACACTGAAGACGGTGTAGTTAGCATGCCAGGCCACGAGGTGGCGCCGTTGCCTGTTTCTGTGATGAAACCACAGACAGACAGAGCGGGAGTCACTCCCACTCTGGAGGCCGCCATGTTTGTTGCTCGCGCAGCAGCAGAAGAACTATTTTCCACGGCGGAGGTGCTCATGCTCAGTATCAGCGCTCTGTCGCCTCCAGCTGTTTCCGCGGGGCGAGTCGGGAGCGACAAGGAAAAGTTCCACCTTGGGAAAAAGTAACGGTTGCAGTGACTCCGAGCACCGCTGTCATGGAAACAGAATCCCCCAAAATGAGACAAATTTATTAGTTTCACTTGTTTTCATTGTCGTATAAACGAGACCTGAATTCCAATGTAACGTTAAATCAGTGTAACCACCTCGTTTAACACGGCTAACTACCAGGTCGGGGGACTCACCGGTTACATTTACAAAAAAAAAATTAAAAATCTGTTTCAGTTCAGGGAAGAAATGTGTATTCTGTTTACAGGTAAACCTTTTTATGAAATAAAGCCTTACTAAGAAGGAGTCCACTTTTACAACAGGACAACCCACAGTGGCTGGGCAGCGTCTGAGACACAGAACATTAAACTCTGGCGTGTCACTTCAGTTCTAGACTTAAATCTTCTGAGTGAATAAAATCAGGGCCAAAGCTGCAGAAGATCTACTTCTATATAAAATGTTGATAATAACACACGTGAGTTGTGACGGCTGCTCTTTACTGTCCCCTGTGTGGATTGTTCCACTTCCTCCTCTGTCCTGTTCAGGCCGGGTTACAGACGAGACGCTGCTGTCACTCGTTAGTTAGTTACAGTTTGTAATGAAGTTACTTCAGGTTACTGTCCGGAGCCGCTGTAGCATCCAGTCTGCCCTCTTTGGACTTTGAGCGGTTTATTCTTGATTCACTTGTTTCCAAAGTCTTCAGTCACAGTTTAGTTTACTCTTTTAGAAACTTGGCCCGTCTTTTCTAATTGGACGGGATCCTTCTGCTGGTTATTTCAGGTTAATTCTAATGATGTAAACAAAAAAGAAAGTAGTAACGCAACAACAGTGACACACTTTGTACATAAAGACTTAGCAGATATTTCAAATTTGGACAAGTTAAGCTTTTATTACCTATAGATCTCATTAAAAATTAAAGGATGTCTTAAAGTGTCGAGAAAAAAAAAGGAGGAAATCCTCATTAAATGAGTTCAATCTGACTTAGGGTGAGAACTGAGTGGGTGCAATGTAGTCTAAGCTGAGAGGACTCATAATAAAACATACAGACCATACTGAAGAAGAAGAAGAAGAAGAAGAAGAAGAAGAAGAAGAAGAAGAAGAAGAAGAAGAAGAAGAAGAAGAAGAAGAAGAAGAAGAAGAAGAAGAAGAAGAAGAAGAAGAAGAAGAAGAAGTCGCGTTGAGGATAAAAGCGTGAGAATCTGAAGGAATATCTTCACCGCGCAGACACTTTGTGATGAAAGTAACATTAATCCAGATTAATTCCGGCTACCATTAGTGAAACGCTTCCATACAGGACTGCGCTGTGTCAAGGGCGAAAAGGATTAGCTGCAATTTGCATGATAAACAGGCCAAACAAACAAACAAAAAGAGAGAAAGAGCAGAGGTAAATAAACCTTGAAGGGAGTCCTTGTCTGCGTCTGTCCACTTTTATGTACACAGTTTATGAATCAATATTTGAGGGCCGTAATTACAGCTGTTTGGCTCATTGGGACGTAATGGAGATTAATTAGTGGTCTGCTACAAACGCTGTATCCGTAAAGGAATAATGAGCTGCGCTTTATGCGCTTCATTTCCAAGTGATATGGCAAGTCATCTGAGAAATAAAGGAATTAACTTCACACTTTGTTCCTTGTGTGAGGTTGTTCTTTTTTTCTTTTGTCTGTTTGTGGGCTCCAGCCCTGTGGCGTGATCGGCCCTCGTCACCGGGACGTCCTCTTTACTTCCTCAGATTCTAACCACGTTGAATGTCTCTCCATCAAATGCAAGATTTAGAAGTTAAAGAGGGCAGTGTGTGTTAAAATGAGACAGAGAAGAATGAAAGACAGTTTGGGTTGAATAAGAAACATTATTGAGGAACGGATGTTTTCATCCATTCAAAGTAGAACTTCCTCTTATCCAAAATAAGTCTTCATTAATTGTCTGCAACTCTCCCCCTATATTTTTTTAATTGTAAATCACCTTTTCTGTTCCAATAACAATAACTTCAGTTGTAAAGTAATATTTTTTAAAGGTCCCATATTAAAAAGTTTTCCAAGTCCACATAGAACACAGAGGTCTAACAACATAGTACTCAGGGTGTATTTCCCTGAGTCCAGCCTTGGTCCTGAACTTCCTCCAGTCTAAAAGTCCCTCTAGTGGCTCTAGTGAGAACAGGCTGTTTCTGTCTGGGTTTGGCCACGCCTCCTCCTGGCCCGTCTCAAGGAGAAGAGCTTCCCGGTGTTTCAGATTAAGTGGTTTCCCTGTTAAATGGTGACCCTTCAGCGTCCCTTGTTGCTGCTAATAACAGACGTTAAAAACCCGACAGGAATCCGTAGCTGTGCTGATGAACACCGTTTAACAACATTTACAATGAAGTTTCCAAGTGTCGTACCTTTTGTGAGTCTAATTTTAAAATATGCTGTTACTAGCAGCGAAGTCGGTCATCATTTACCAGGGATACCAGTGGATCTGAAACACCGGTTCAATGCATTAATGTTTCCGGTGGATTTATCACTGTGACTCATATAAACCAGTTTGAACCAGAATGTGACCAGAAGGAGAAGCTCCTGAAGATGGAGAGTTAAAATATTGTGGGTCTGAATATGTTTGTTAGTTTGTTCTAATGTGTTGTTAGTTACTAGCAAGTAGCTAATGCTAGCTCCTGCTAACGGTCAGGGGAATGGTTACAGTTTTTCATATTAGACTGAATTTATTCAGTATATCAGTGAGGTAGAGCTCCTCTAAAAGAGGGAGTGGTTAATTCCCTGCATGATGTCATGAAGGGAAAATGTCTTATTCGCCCGTGTGAGCAAACATTAACTAATAATTGGAGGCAAGTGAAGGAGATGACAGACGTTCTTCACTTCTGGAGCCTCGTACACAGACTGTAGGTCATGTTACTGTTCCCAAGGTCCCAGAGGGTGGAGGAAGAGTGGACTCCAGGTCCCAGAGGGTGGAGGAAGAGTGACCTCCAGGTCCCAGAGGGTGGAGGAAGAGTGGACTCCAGGTCCCAGAGGGTTGAGGAAGAGTGGACTCCAGGTCCCAGAGGGTGGAGGAAGAGTGACCTCCAGGTCCCAGAGGGTGGAGGAAGAGTGGACTCCAGGTCCCAGAGGGTGGAGGAAGAGTGACCTCCAGGTCCCAGAGGGTGGAGGAAGAGTGGACTCCAGGTCCCAGAGGGTGGAGGAAGAGTGGAGAGGCTCATAATCCACCTTGCTTGAGGTCCAGTGTGAAGTTTCCTCAGTCTGTGATGATTTGTGCTGCCATGTCCTCTGCTGCTGTCCCTCCACTGGGTTTTCTGAAGTCCACAGTCAAGGCAGCGTCCAGCAGGAAACTTTAGAGCTCTTCATGCTTCATGCTCAGCAGACTGTCCTGAGCTGAACCCCAGAGACAATCTCTGGCTATTGTCCAGAGGACGGTGAGAGACACCAGACCAACAATGCAGATGACCTGAAGGCTGCTATCAAAGCTACCTGGGCTTCATTCCACCTGAGCAGTACCACAGGTACCTCCAGGCCACGCCGCTAAGACACAGTACTTCATGCTGAAGGAGCAACCAAGTATTGAGTGCAGAGAGATGAACAGCCTTTTCAGAAGCTACAGTTTGGTTTAAAATATCCTTTTCTTTTTCTTGATCTTATGTAATATTCACATTTTCTGAGACACTGAATTCTGGGTTTTCACTCTCAGTAAGTCATAATCATCAACAGTTCAAGGAATAAAGGCTTGAACTATTTCACTCTGTGTCATGAGCCTATATCATATATGAATACTTTATGAAATGAGTGACACAAAATACTAAACATTTTCATGATATTCAAATTTTTTGAGGTGTACCTGTATAGTTTTGATATAAAAACATAATTGGTGCCTTATGCTGCATTTATGAAGTTTCAATTACAATTTAGAATGGTAAATATTTAATTACACTTTCAGCTGTTTTTCTACCTGATTGTTTTAGGTTTAATCTTCTTTTCCCCCCAAGTTATTTTAGAATATTATTTTCAACTGTTTTAGTATATATATATATATATATATATATATATATATATATATATATATATATATATATATATGAGACCTGAGCTGAGATATCAGTGATGCTGCCATGAAAGATAGCAAACTAGCATTAGCCTCAAAGTAATACTGTGAAGGTGTTAGTAAAAACTCCCAGAATGCAAAACCAATAGAAGTTTTTGAGATATTTCATTGTATTTTGCACCAGAAGGTTTCATTAAAATTGGATTCATGTAGAGACTGCTGTCATTTACTCTTGTAGTGGTTTAGTTTTGTGACAATATCGACATGTTCATCACAAAGGCTCTGCACCACAACAAAGAAAACCCCCAAAGTTTAAATTTAGAGGTTATTATGGCTCTATTTTACTGGTCCGGCCCCTTCGAGCTGGAATTTGACTGTGGTTTCTAAACTAAAATGTGTTTGACGCCGCGGATCCAAAATAATCCCTAAATCATCCGGACCGGTTTTTGAAAAACATTTCCTCACCAGAAGAAGAAGGAAAACCTCTCCGCCCGCTGATTGGCTCTTCGTTCTGGTGACGTTTTGGCCTTCTGGCCTGTGATTGGCCGGCGGCCCCGCCCGTCACGCTGAGTGACGGGCACGCGGGCCCGGGCCCCGCCCCGCTCCCGCAGACCCTATTAGAGTGCGGGGAGCAGCGGCGGAACAGAGAGCCGGTTCAGTGTCGTCAATGGGCAGAAGGAGAGACGGTGGCACAGCGACTTACGGTCTACGTTGGCGATCCGCGGCTGCACCATGCTCTCCAGGGCCATCCCGACGCTGTGGATTACAGTTTGCCTTTATTTCAGCTGCCGCGTGCACAGCGGGGACGCGCAGAATGCGAAGGAAGGTAAGTTGTTAAAGTTTGGACTTCTGTTCATCCCGCTGGAGACGCGTCCTGAAGCGGAGCCCCTCTCCGCTCGGTGTCGTCTGTGTTTAACGAGCCTGGTGTTTTATTGGGGTCCGGACAGGTGGCTGTCAGCTGGGAGAAAGCGGCCGGGCTGCGGCGGGATGACAGCCGCTGCGCTCCGCTGCCGCGCCGCGCTCCGACCGCTCGCTTGTTTTTACGCACGGTCGTTAACGGACGCAGCGGCACGGGAGCGGACCGGACACCAGCCCGCTCGGTTCACATTAACAACCCGCCGTGACACTCTAGATTAAGGCGAATATAAAGAGGAGGAGGGATCGATCGTCCCGACAGGCTGGAAGTCGGTGCGCCGTCGATCAGATCGCAGTTTCGGAGGTTTTTTTTTTTTTCTTTCTTTCTTTTTTTTTTTTTTCCTCCAAAGTGGCCTCGGCTCTGACAGTCCTGTCCGCAGCTGCTCTCTGCGTGCGGGGAAATCCAGCAGATTCATGCGGTAATCTGCCCACTTTGGATACCCTGGATCGAAGTAGAAGAAAGATTAAATTAATTAAAGAGAAAGGGGTTTAAATAACTGGGATCAAACGTGGAAGCGGTGCTTCAGATTGATCACACTGTAAAATTAAGAGAATTACTGCATGCGTAAAAGCAGCTGTAGGAGCGAGCGCAGCGTGGCCGCTGGCGACGCGTAAAACAGGCTTGTTTATCTGCGCAATTCTGCTCTAATCGGCGCATTATTGACATCATAATCACGGTTTGTATTTTCTTGAGGCGTCCTGGCGACTGTCCTGTCCCCGGTGCCACACTGCCAGCCTGGTTGAAATACATTCACAACAACTTTACAAGAAGAAAAAAAAAGCCTCCGCGGTTGGAGCTTCTGCGCCCTTTTTTTTTCTTTCTCTCGAATAAAAATCCGGATCTGGTTCAAAACAGTGCATCAAATTACAAACGGGGAATTCAGCCGTTATTGTGTGCGTCGGATCTCTAACCTCAACGCGACTACACTCCAAATAAAGACTTTTTAAATTGATTTAAATGACATCGCTCCATTTGCGTTAAAGCTCAGTCTTTCCTAATTTGTCCAAAGTTCCCCGCAGACTGGAGACCTGTCTGCTGCAGTCTGCCACCGTCTGCCTTTGCGTGCTTTTTTTTTTTTTGCGCCTCCTTCAGCTGCTGCTGCTCGAAATTAGGTCACGGGTATATGAGCTATAGATACAGATGTGTGGCCTGTCGGTAATAACCGAGGCTCCCCAGCTGGATTTAACCACCTGCCTCTTGGTCTCCCCGTCACTAGTGATTCTGCTGGACTCCAAGGCACAGCAGACAGAACTGGAGTGGATCTCCTATCCTCCCAATGGGGTAAGTCTGCAGAATCTCCACACTCCTGTCCCGTGCACTCCACATCTCTATCTCCTCCCAAACCCTTTTGGCATTTCCGGGGAGAAAGTGTCCTTAAGCTAAGATAAAGCCGCGCTGGAGGTCGCGTCTCCGCGTCTCCTGGTGTTTGACATTCAGATCACAAAGAGGCCTCGAGGAAACCTGCTTCCCAACTTCGCCCGGCTTGATTAAAAGCAGGCAAACTTTTTAAATAAATTATCTGGAGCACAAGCAGATAAACCCCGGCGCAATCATTCTCCAAAGATGTGTTTGTGCGATTAAGAAACGGGCTAATCTGCCTTCCTCAAACGACTGGATTTACACATACCTTTGTCATTTTCATTACAGTGTAATCACCAGCAGCTCAGGTTTGATTGCAAATCACCCCGATGTCTCTCTCTCTGTTTGTTTCCTCGCGGCTGCTCTCATTTACAAATGTGTGTCGTGCTCTTTCAGTGGGAAGAGATCAGCGGCTTGGACGAGAACTACACACCCATTCGCACATACCAGGTTTGCCAAGTCATGGAGCCAAATCAGAATAACTGGCTTCGGACTAACTGGATAGAGAAGGGCGATGCCCAGAGAATTTTTGTGGAGCTGAAGTTCACCCTGAGGGATTGTAACAGCCTGCCCGGTGTGGTGGGCACCTGCAAGGAGACGTTCAACCTGTACTACCAGGAAACGGATTCCGAGGTGGGCAGGAGCTTACGGGAGAACCAGTACGTGAAGATCGACACCATCGCGGCGGACGAGAGCTTCACCCAGGGCGACCTGGGCGAGAGGAAGATGAAGCTCAACACGGAGGTGCGCATCATCGGGCCGCTGTCGCGGCGCGGCTTCTACCTGGCCTTCCAGGACGTGGGCGCCTGCATCGCCCTGGTCTCCGTCAAGGTTTACTACAAGAAGTGCTGGTCCATCATCGAGAACCTGGCCACCTTCCCGGACACCGTCACCGGGTCGGAGTTCTCCTCGCTGGTGGAGGTGGAGGGCGTGTGCGTGAGCGACGCCGAGGAGGAGGCCGACAATTCCCCCAAGATGCACTGCAGCGCGGAGGGGGAATGGCTGGTGCCCATTGGGAAATGTATATGCAAAGCTGGATTTCATCAGAAAGGAGACGCTTGTGAACGTGAGTGCCTTTTTACTCTCTCAAAGTGGCGTCCGGGGACGCCGGCGGCGTTCCCGCCGTCGGGAGGCTTCCCACAAACACACACGTCTGCCCGGTCAGGCATCGACGGGCGAATAGTTGTGTTGTTGGACGGGATTAAGATGGTCGATGTACAGTTGGATCTTCAGGGCGAGAATCGGCTCGTGTGTTAATTGATCGCGAGGCTCTGAATATATGTGTTGAACCTGGGATTAGATTATAATTTGCTCTGACAGTCGTTAGTTCTGAGCGTCTCTTTGACCCTCACGGAGAGGAAACACAAACAGCCACCATATCGCGGCGTTGGCGAT
Organism: Lipophrys pholis; assembly: GCF_963383615.2. Lineage (NCBI taxonomy): Eukaryota > Metazoa > Chordata > Actinopteri > Blenniiformes > Blenniidae > Lipophrys > Lipophrys pholis. The sequence continues at coordinate 3,053,554 of NC_137649.1, read as the reverse complement.
GATTGTCACGCAGAGCAGGAAGGCTTCGTCTCAATCAGGGCACAACCTTCTGTCTGTGGTTGTGAGAGCTCACGGGATTATTTTCAGTGGCCACCTGAGTTGACTGATAGAAGTCAGGCTGGATTAAAAGGGGCTGACTTAGGTCACACAATTTAAGTGTCCGTCCTCATCAGGCGAGCCCCCCCCCCCCCCCCCCCTTCATTCTCCTCTGCAAAGTGGGCAACCTCCAATCTAAGCAGCTTACATCAGGAGCGGCAAGCCTGTAATAATTGAACGGAATGCGTCTAAGAACAAATTAGTGTCCCTTGCAGTCGAGCTTTTATGCCACGCTGTCATCCATTAGGGACTCCTCCGACGGAGGCGTGTTAATGAAATATATTAGGCCGTGTAATTTAGAGCAACGCAGCCCGCCTCGACTTGTCCTCCGCCTCCGACGTTAGCGGCCGATCGCTGATTCAACCCCGCGGAGCCGCTTCTCATTCTTCTTGTTGTTTTAATATGCATACAGGTTGAGAGAGGGAGCCTGCAATCTATTTCCACGGGGAGAGCGACGCAGCACGACCGCCGATGGCTGCGGCTTGTCAAAGTGATTCTAGAGACCTTTTGTTTTGTGTCTCGGTGCAAAAAAAAAAACAAAAAAAAAAAACAACCTCCGGAGCAGGAAGACGATCGCCTGTCTCTATTAATTAATCCTTTCACGTGTCAACTAAAACAAATAAGTGTGTGTGTGTGTGTGTGTGTGTGTGTGTGTGTGTGTGTGTGTGTGTGTGTGTGTGTGTGTGTGCGTGTGTGGATCAGATTCCAGGCTTGACGCGGCACCTTTATGAGCTTCCTCTCCGTCGAGGCATGAGAAGCTTTTTGCATTAAGGGGCAGTTAATGTAAATAAAATGAGAGTCACTGCACCGTCAGCACTCCGTCCAGCAGCTCTCTGACATCACGTTGTCCGCTCCGTCGCTTCCGGAACAATCTGAAGCAGAAACAGGAGGATTTCATTTGGTTCGAACAGGAGAACAATACGCCCAAGTGTTTAAAAAAAAAAAAAAAAGAAAAAGAAAAACCCAGGAATTTGAAGGTACCGATACCTGACGGTACCTGACGGTACCTGTGTGACCAGAAGTAGGAAGCTTGGTCCAAAAGATTTTATTATCTCTCCTCTTTTACACACATTTTACAACATTTTAAAGACTATTTTGTCTTTTTCCAGTTTTTAGAAACGCTATATGACAGTTTTTTTCTTCTGTGTTTTACATGTGAGAACTTTTCTACATTCCATTATATTATAATTTTTTTATTATTGAATTTTCAAGCTAAGAGTTTACAATCCACGGTTAAAAAAAAGAAAAAAAAGAAGCAGCAATGGGGATTCCTTTTGACATCTTCCTTTATGTTGTTTTGGAATTTGAACCGACAGTTGTTCCCGAAAACATCAGTCCTACTTCCAGAAGCAGCGATCACCAGTTTGATCCATTTCAATCCGACACTTCCACGAGTGAATACGCACTAATTTCTTAGATTAGGATTACTGCAGAACCTCGTCATGTCAGATTAAAATATTCATCACAACATATTTTTTATTTTCCGCACAGGAACAGTGCAGGAAGTCTTCATTTCTACATTTTCGACAAAACAAGAAACAAAACTCTGAGATTAGGAATATATTTCAGACGGTGCACAAACAGTATCAATATTAACGTTACAGTAAAACCTATGAAGCTGAATCATTCTTTAACTTTATCTGTGAGAAAAACCACAAACAACATAGAATTCTGGAGTTTTTAAATGTGTGTAGGAAGAAAAAAAAATCCAACCATCAGAGTCCGAGTTGTTTTCCTGCAGCGGCGTTAAAAATAACTCGGAAATTTGTTACCAGCGGAGCTGGCGGTACATCTGTGGTCACAGTGTTCGCTGCCGTCATACGTCCCGTGTTGGAGGCGGATCCAGACGTGCACCTGTACGCCGACGATTCTCGTGGAAGGAGGAACAAACTGTCAGAGCGTGAAAGTAATCTCCGAGTGGAAGTTTAGAAAAGAGCAGGAGTCGCATTCCAGCGACGGTCGACTGATCGTCGACGGAAACCCTCTGATCCCGGCAGGTCGTCAAGGATGGTTTGTGAAACCTGGAACGATCAGTAACCTCACGAGAACCGATCCTGGAACTCCTCAACCCCCCCGGTGTGGAATGAAGGAATGTTACTGTACCGAGGGTCTAATCCATTCAGATGGCTTTTTCAGGCTTCTTGGCCTGTAAGAGCGCTCTGATGTCAGTCTGGTGAATCTTCAGTGGTGTGTGTGTGAGTGTGGGGGTGGAGGTGGGGGTGGGGGTGCAGGTGGAGAACGTGGGTTTAAAGCTGTCAGTCATGTTGCTGGAGGAGCCCCCCCCCCCCGTGATGCAGAAAGCCTCTTCTCCCAAACTTGTTGTGATCCTCTCATTCATCACCGTCAGCAAAGAGGCTCCCCTTGTCTTTCACTGCCCCCCCCCCACCGTCCCAGTCTGTCTTTAACTCTTTGTGTGGCAATCTGTGGCAGTAGCCCCCCCACCCCCCCCGCAGCCCGCTGTGGTCTGGGTGTAAATGAGTGTTGAAAAAGGCCAGTTGAAGTGTCCCGGCAGCCTCGCATGAGGGCTTCATTTTGCGACAGCAGTGCGTGTTGTGAAAATAGTGGCCATTCATCCCCGGCGCTTCTGCTCAGCGCCGGCCGCCGGGTGCAGTGGAGCCACCGAGTCGTTCGGGACAGAGAAGAGGGCCCTTGTGGAGGGACACTGGCGTCTTTGTGCCGCTCAATCCCGGGAATGTATGTTGTCCGATTTTGACACATCTCATCATTATGGCACTAAGTAACCAGTGTCTGAGAAATGATTAACTGTTGACCCTCGCCCGGGAGGGAGGAAAGGGGCGAGCGAGAGGCCTCGGTCTCTCTCTCTCTGGGTGGAGAGCATGGCCGTATCTCGCCGCTATCAGCGGCATGCTAACAAGAGGAATTAATGAGAGGATACAGCATCCTGTAGACGCCGGCACCATCCATCTCAACTGTCAGGGACTTGGACAGAAGTTAGTTGGAGACTGATTGATGATGGAGCCCCCCCCCTGGGGGGAAGGGGGCCGAGCAGCCGGGGATCTGACCGCGGCGGCGCATGGAAGCCACCAGGCGGCCCGGATTCTGAGCTCCGGGGCCGTCGGAACAAAAAAAGATCTGCGCTTAGCATTTCAAATGAAGCCAGGAAGCAGAGTCGGGAGGTCGTCACGCGTCCCGACGCCCCCCGTGATTGATCAGGTGTGGATTTAATACACCGAATGGACGTCTTTCACCGCGGCTCCACCGCTTCATTATGCAAATGACAGGTGTGTGCCGAATCCACAGGAGACCCAAATGGGCCTAAATCACCCAGGATTGAAATAAATTGGTGATGGATGCGTGCTCGTCATGTCGCTGCTTTCTCCCGCAGCCCAGGACTCCTTCCTGCTTCTTGTCTTTAGCCCGGCGGGACGCAGATGTGCTTCTCCTGCTCACGATGTGGCAGAACCAGGCAGTTCAGTCCTGAATGGATCGGCTGGAAACTGAGAGCGTTCGCCGAGCGGCAGTTTCAGACTCTTATTAAGGGAAATGCCAAACATCCACATGACACGTTGTTGTCGTTTTGGTTTGTTAGTTTGGGGTCAGCGGCAAATAAAATGTGGAAAAACATTCAAGTGGAATAGCTTTTACCAATTTGATTTTCTGAAATGATTAATTTCATGACATTTAAGGTGACAATAAAATAGAAATAAGATTTCAAACTGCCTCAGTCTAGCATTAACCTTTGTTCAGTTTTCAGCATCATCTGCTAGGAAAGATAATACAGTTTTAATACTCTCGTGAATTTTAAATCCACACAAACAACTCTTAATAAGCATTTATTGATCAACTAGCGTCTATATTTATTTGCAGTAAGCTGCTAAAAGAGTTATTGACCAAGTTTTAATGCCCAGGTGACGTTTCCCACGTCACAATGCTTTAGGCAGATAAATAAAACACAAGTAGGATAAAAAGACCAGTTAACACCTTAATCAAGCAGGATTTATAGAGATCAGAAAACTGTCAGCATGATCACTAATGTTTACTGTTTTGAAAAGTTTTCTCACACTCATTAATTACAAAGTAGGTTGTTGGTATGGATCATTGAAAATCCACCACTTTTTTAATTTCCTCTCGGTCGGATTTAAAACAATGAAGGTTGCAAATTGTGCATTTTGGATCAAGATGCTGAAGAAAATCAGATTTATGAAGCTTTTTATTCAATACGAGTTTCTTAATTCAGCTTTTTTCACGAGTGCTTTTTAAACCAAAGCTTGTAATTTTACTCGGCTCACGCTTGCACTGCTGCAGTGTGTGTGTGTGTGTGTGTGTGTGTGTGTGTGTGTGTGTGTGTGTGTGTGGGTGTGTGTGTGACTGTGTGTGTGTGTGTGTGTGTATATAAGTGAGTGTGTGTGTGTATGTAAGTGAGTGTGTGTGTGTGTGTGTGTGTATGTCAGTGTGTGTGTGACTGTGTGTGTGTGTGTGCGTGTGTGTGTGCGTGTGTGTGTGTGTGTGTGTGTGTGTATGTCAGTGTGTGTGTGACTGTGTGTGTGTGTGTGCGTGTGTGCATGTGTGGGTGTGCATGTGTGGGTGTGTGTGTGTGTATGTGTGTGTGTGTGTGTGTGTGTGTGTGTGTGTGTGTGTGTGTGTGTGTGTGTGTGTGTGTGTAAACTGAAGCTGTTCTGGTGTTGACCTGAGGGAAGCTAACATGCTAACAGCTAAAGTAACGTGACAGTCGACTTCAGTTTTTATTTCATTTTGAATTTGTTTCTTCAATTTCAGTTGAGTTTTAGTTACTTTTTATTTTTAATTACTTTTTATTTATTGTTACTTTTTATTTTTAGTTACTTTTTATTCAGGTTTGGTAGTTTTTCGTTTGCATTACTTTACATGAGGATTAGTTTTAGGTCTGATTGGTCTTAGGTTTTTGTAATATGAGCTGGTCTTCCTGTAGACCATTTCAAAATAAAAGCAGCTATTGGATCATTAACGTTTGAAATGTTCTGAGATTCGTGGGTTTTTTTACCTTTCAGGAAGGTTCCTCAGGTTTAGCGTGGTTCCACCCCGAGGCGCTTCCTCCTGAGAACCCGACATTCCTCGGGACAGATGAGGAATTTAATGCTGTTAGAGAATCTGAACTATAGAACGACCGACATGGAGGATAAATCTAGAACACAGGCTGAGTCACGCCACTGCTGAGGCCGCCGTGTTTGTTACTCTCGCTGGAGCAGAGGGACTATTTACCTCGGCGGAGGGGTGCGTGTGCAGTAAGAAAAAGTGACGGTTGTAGTACTGCCTTTGTGCAAACAAATAGTCAAAACACAGTTTTTGCAGTTGCGCCTGTTTTTGTTGTCGTGTGAACGGGACCTAAGATTAATTCATCCTCCTGGCGACATTCCTTTTTCCACGTTTACCCATTGGGAGGTCAAGGGTCGTGCTCCGAGGCACACAGTGGTGACCTGTCCACTGTGGGAGTTGAACCTTCAAGCTTGTGATCCCCGGTCCACTGCTGGAGCCTCAAGGCCTCCACCCTCCGAGGTTCCAGACCCTCCCTGCTACGTCTCGATCGTAGAGATGGAGACAAATATTTACTCAGAATACTTTTGAAACAGTGTTGTGATACTTTTTACCTGCACTGATACTCTACTGATATTGTTCCACTATTACTGCTGCTTCATTTATACTTTACACTGTTATTGCTGCTCTGTTGGTCATTGATTAGGATTACTGGTTGGTTGTTTGACACGTTCTCACTGATACTGTTACTTTATTGATACTCGTCCCTTTCTTTGGTACTTCATTGATACTATTAGTAGAAGTATGACGATACAGGTAGTCGGCAGTGAGAGGCAGCCACAAAAAACGTCATCAGAAATGTTTTAATTTTCTTTTAAACACTGGCGCTCCACCAGGAACCAGCGGCGGCGTTTCCTTTGCGGCGGCGTTTCCTTTGCGGCGGCGTTTCCTTTGCGATGTCTCCAACCCCGTCAGAGTCCAGATGAAATTCATTGAACAGAAGAACAATTTCACATTAAGGCATAAAAAAAAGTTCACTGCAAACAGAAATTCAAAAATTTGCAGAAAATCTTTTAATGCAAATTGTCTTCTGCCGCAAACAGTCCAAAGTCCTGGAAACGAAAAGAAGCAGCAGCGTTTGACGTCTCCAGGTCCTGGAATCTGACCTGTGCCTCCTTATCCAGGCTCTGTGCTGGACGGGATGAATCGGAGTAAACATTCCTCATTCTCATCCAAACAAAAGCATATGGTGGGTCCCCCCCCCCATAGGGAGCCCTCTGTGGCCGGGTGTCACATAGCGTTATTTCCAAGGTGACGGCGGGTCCAGGTTGGGCGGAGCGCCTGGTCAGTGAATATTAACTTCATTTACACATGGCTGCGGCGCGGCGCAGCGCCTCACTGCCGGCCTGCCTGTTGTGTTTAGTAACGTGAGCGGCCGGCTGACAGGCCTCTGTCAGGAGGAAGATGGATGATCACGGCAGTTGACCCCTGATCACCGGTCCAGGCCCCCCCCCCCCCAACCTCCCCCCACCGCATGACAAAGGAGGCCTCGCCGCGGTGCGCCGGCCCCTCATCTCCTCCTGCACTAACAGGCCCGGACGTCTCCATCAGCCTCTTTCAATCCAAAGCTGCTTCTTTAAAACTCTCCTGCGTGTTTCTTGTATTCAGACGGACGTGATCAGACAGGCGGACTGAACGTCACAAAGCCCCGCCCCCTCTGCTGGGACCGCCGTGAAAGTGATCCGACCGGCGGCGGGGGTCGAGCCGCTCCTCCCGGAGATCAATAGCTGATTACATAACTCTTCATTTTCTCTCATCACTTCCACCTCTGGGCAGAGGAACTTAAAAAAGTGGAAGATCCGACTGACTGAGCAGCGTCGTGAAGCGTCGGCTGTGGATTCAGTGTTTCTGATGATACGACTCTGGATTCGGTCAGGAGGCTTGTCAGCATTAACATTCTGATAATGGAGTCCTGTTAATACCCTTCGCCTTTTCTGCCGTCGTTCTTTATCATTTAAACTAAAAAACGAGTTTATTGGTCATTCAGTATTGAGCATGCAGTTCTTTACATTATTTAATACCAAACTGGTTTAACTTCAGTCTCTCAGAATGAAACCATGAATGACACATTAAAGAATATGAATGCCAATGTTAGTTTATTCTCCGTAGTGTTTTTACCAGCCGAAGCTGCTGGAAATAGAAAATGTACGAGCGAAGAAACTCCAGCAGAGAAAGAGATCCACTCGGCAGTGACGCAACAAAACAGATTTAATTTGAGCAAATCCATGAAGGCTGAAGGTCACAGATTAAGTTTCTTCTTCTAATGAAGCTCAGAAGAAAGCAGATCTTTAATAGGCAGCTGTCGGAGCGGTTAACTTCGCTCGCCTCATGGTTCCGCACGTTTTTTCCTTCTTTTTATACTCATGTAAACGACAATTTGACTTTCTAGATTAAGAAACGAGCTGAAACTGAGATTTCATCTCAGCCAAACTCTCCAAACGTTGGCTGTCTGTTAGCGTCATGCTCCTTCGTCATGATTTTAACTTTCACAATAAGAGTTCGCAGACAACAGAAACACAAAAGACCAAAAACTAAATTTCAGTTATAACGAAGAGTTTTTCATTCAGGTTCCAGAAACCTAAACTGTTGTAGCTCTTTAAGATAAGAAGTTCTCAAAGACCTCTACTTCATATTTGAAGTACTTATGAGTATATATCATCGTTACTATTGTTTTTTCAGTTTGTCCATCCTATTGCAGTTTCATAGATGAGTTGGACGTTTGTTAAAGTCTAACAATTGAAATTCTTATATAAGCGAGAACCTTCGTCGGCTTTAAGAGACAAGAACGATGATAAATGACTGATTCACAACCAAACTTGTATCTCTGATGGAATCTTGACCTGACAGGCTTAGCTGAGTCAGCACTTTACCTAAATAATAGTGCTTTATGATAGACTTCTAGGAAGAATAATTTTATCATCATTGTCTTTGTTTGATTATATTGTCTTGATGTGTCTGTCACCCTGGTTTTATGTTTGGGACAATAGATGGAAATTAGCCTTGTGCTAAATCTGGATTATTTACAACCTGCTGGAAACTCAGGAGACGAATCTCGTCGGAATAAATGAAATCTGGCATATTTTCAGATTCTCACTCCTGTTGAATGTAAAGTTTAAGCTGGCAAAACGACAACGAGGTTTATATTTTATTTGTGATTCTCAACAAGTTTCAGTCAAAGTTAATAGTTTTTTGCCAGAAAGACGCAATGAAATGATGAAGTGGTCGTTTTGTTGATTCCTTCAGAAACAGGAGCGCACACACACACACACACACACACACACACACACACACACACACACGGTTGTGGTCATCTGAGGCCTGTGCGGGGGGATTTGTGTTGCGGGGGGGGGGGGGGGGGTCAGGATGGTGGGAACAGCTCAGAGATGACGCTCAGCTGCTGACTGTGGACATTTTCAGTGCTGATGTTGCTAGGATGGGTGGAGGGGGGATTTGGATGGGTCACCCCCCCCACCCCCCCGGTCCTTAACCTCTCATCCATCTAGCTCCCCTCTAACCCCCCCCAACCTCTTTTTTTGTTGAGGGAGCATGACCACCACCTCGCCCGCCTTCTGTTTCCATGTGAGTTAAATGAACTAAACAAAAGGCGATTAGGCGGAGACATTTTCCATGTCACTAGGAATCCATCTCAAAGCGCTAACTCCGAGCAGCACGGGGGGGGCACAGCGGCCCCTCGGCACAGCCGTAAATTCACCGGTGTAATGGGTTTAATCTTAAAATGCCCTTCATTTTCCACCTCCAGATCCACGCAGTAAATCAGCGGGAGTGCTGAGAGAGTAAACAGGTGTTTGCTGTTTGTCATGGCGGCGGCTGTCAGCAGCCCGGCGCTCGCCGCCCGACTCATCACGCCGCCTCCTCCTTTATGTGCCACTCAGAACCTCGGCGCGGCCGTTTGTTTGGTAGTTTTGGTGGAGGAATGGGGAACCGACAGGTGTTAGTCTGTCGACAAATCAAAAGAAAAGGCCGACTGGAGAACGTCTGTTTTCGTTACTGCTTCTTTGTCAATAAAACGCAGGTGAATGATTGTTATTGGCAGCACTCATTTGATTGAATGGAGACATTAAAAATCCACATTGTCTGTGTAATAGCTGAAAACTGAGGTTTGTTTCACTGGAATATGGTCTCCGGTTATCTGGGCTCTGTTGGGTTGGATGCAGGACTCAAAAACACTCCAGGAAAAAGTTTGGGAAGTTTTATCGTCTCTTCATTCTCGTTAATGATGTATCACGTATCAATGGGAAGCCCGATCAGTCATCTTCACAGCAAGGAGTTAAATGTATGGATCATGCTTCTGTGGGCTGAGCGACACAGTTGAAAGTGAAACGAGGAGACGGCTCACATTCAGCTGCACCACGGCAAGAAACAATATTTTCTTCATGTAACATTAAATGTTCAGTTTATCTCAAAAAGAGATAATAAACAAGTTTTAATTGGAGCAAAACCAAAAAATCAGTGATGTCCTGATCACACTTTTTTGCCCCCGATACCGATCCGATTTTTCAGAATTGAGTATCGGCCGATACCGATACTTTCCTGATCCGATACTCACATTGCTATTGCAAATATACTCAATAGTTTATTTTTGGAGCAACTAAGATGTCTGAAGCTAAAAGCACTATTGGCAGAAGCTTTGTTCAGCTAGAAATTATTGTAAAACTCACTTATTGAATAAAAATTCTTCTTTCTCTTTAGTTGTTGTTGTAAACTGAGGAACATCCACACGACGAAAAAACTATCTTTTTTCTCCCTGTCCTTCTCCCAAACTCCCGTCCACACCTCACTATGAACACGGCTCAACACGAGGCTTCAGGGCATGTAGTACACATGCCAGGCCTTTAGGGGCGCTGTGACTCACCAAACACAATAAAAACGCAGAAGAAGACAGACCACATAGAAATTTAGAAGTAGATTTCTGCACATAAACACATAAACCACTATAAATAACTCTAGTTTTATAGGTCTATGGCCCCGCTCCGCCTGTTTCTAGCTTCTGCAGCTCGACCGGAGCTTCTAGTCCCTGATTGTTCTGGTTATTAGGGGACGTTGTGGACCGCGTTTTTTTTATTTTTTTTTTTAGATCGGCGGGGTGATCGGCTGGATTTTGCCGATTCCCGATCACTCACAAATCACTAATATCGGCCCTAAAAAAATCTAATCTCTATATTTGCTTCGTATTTTATTATTCAACTCCTTTTCTGCTGCTATTATTCTTTTTACAAAAAAAAGAATCATTTAGTGAAATTGATAGATAACCTGCAACGCGTACAGATGGCCACCGGGGGCAGTCACCGCGATTCAGACCTGATAATAAAGAGTTCATTCGTTGACTGTTTCTTTCCTAAACCAGCTTAAGGGAGAGTTTTCCCCCCGCAGCAGGACGGGAGCTTGAATTCTGACTATAACTTAATCAGTGTGTGCCTTTGATGTGTACAAGCGAGCAGGCAGTTCCTCGGGGTTTTACGCCGCTCAGAGGGCGAGGCGCTGTGGCCTCCAACACAGTGTAAGGGAATGCTAATCTTCTCTTTGTTTCTGCGGGAAAGCTTCTTATCTCCCGCTAAGCACAGGTACCTCGGATGAATGGCCGGGCTGTGTGGATGTGTGGAGAGCGGCAGCAGCCAGACCGAGCCATCCCAAGTATGTGTGGGGTGGAGGGAGGATCCGGCCGGAGTATCACCTCAGATTCTTCACCCACTTAGTGAACTGGGGCTTTTTTTTTTCTCTCCTCCTGTTTCAGGGGATTTTTCAGTATTCTAGAGTTCCTCAGCAGCTTCAGACCCGCAGGTTCTCCTGAAACACGCAGCTGTATTGAAAAAAAACGGCTTTTAAACAGTGACATGCATCGTGGACTGCTTGTAATTTGACACCAGCTTCACCGACTTGACTGCTCTCCGTATTTCCCTGGTGACTGGATCTAGAATGAGCAGATGAGTTATTCTCGGGAGTTTTTATGAGCGGGTGATCGGCTGGAAACGATGCAGAGATGATCTCAGTTTGTTGAAACGGAACACTCAGCTGAAGAAAACAGTTGGCGCTGCCAGCAAGTCCGTGCAGTGTAGTAATTTGTCTCCAGGCTCAGTTGAGATGCCCATACAGGAAGTCATCTGGTGATAATCTTTAGCTTGTGTTTTCCCTCACAGGAGTTCTTTTACTGGCGTTTGCTTCAGCAGTTTCATCTGGTGCAACATGAACATCCAGCATTACTCCGCTCAGATTTCCTCCCATGTATTTCCATTTAATTCTGTGTGAAGCACAAACTATTTTATGAGAGAATTTGCCGTTGAAATTCCATCTTCGTCTTGTGAAGAGCGTCTCAGCACGGACTGAGCGCTCTTCTTTCCTTTGTGTGTTGTGCTACAGTCTCCCGGGCGGGGGGGCCGGCGCCTCTCCTCTCATAGGTGGAAGATTAACATGTCTGCAGGCAACAAACACAAAAAAAAAGAAAAGAAAAATAGAAACCCAGCTGCTGAGCATGTCTTTTCTTTACCAGGTTTGGAGCGCCGGCTCCGAGGGAAACCTTAAATTCAAGCACCTGCTGCTTCTATTGTTCCTCCTGTGATCAGCGTGGAAACAAAAGAAGCAGTCGGAGCGAGAAACGAGAGGATCCGCGGCGTTCTGGTCGCTCGGCGCCGGCAGTTTAGATGATGCATCAACACCATGTTTGCGAGCGCTGCAGAGCGCCTGATAAATAACTCATACCTTCCTTCAAGGTGCGCTTGATTCCTCCAGAACCTTTCCAGCCGCACAAATTCACACATCACCTGCACAGATGAGATCAATTGAGCTGTCCTCTGGCTCTCCGAGTAGAAGGGAGGCACTCCGCTGTGTGTGTGTGTGTGTGTGTGTGTGTGTGTGTGTGTGTGTGTGTGTGTGTGTGTGTGTGTGTGTGTGTGTGTTTTATTTCCTCCCAGGTCTGCCTGTCTGCGTCGGTCTGAAATTACTCACAAGATGTAGTACCCGGTACATTGCAGAGGAAAACACCACAGGCTGGAGTCCATAAAAGAGACGCGGCCATAGTTCAGCATGCATAAAACGGCGGTAAACAGAGGCTGATGAATGTCGGCGCCCGGCCTCCTATTTATCTGAGTAAAGAACATAAGTCACATCTAATCAGAGCGATGCACGCACGGCCCCGCGGCTACATTAATGCATAAGAAATAAGCTGGTGGTGAGCTATTGACATGCTCCTCCACCGGCGGCGCCCGGCGTTCCGCTCCTCCACCGGCGGCGCCCGGCGTTCCGCTCCTCCACCGGCGGCGCCCGGCGGCCCGCTCCTCCACCGGCGGCGCCCGGCGTTCTGCTCCTCCACCGGCGGCGCCCGGCGGCCCGCTCCTCCACCGGCGGCGCCCGGCGGCCCGCTCCTCCACTGGCGGCGCCCGGCGTTCTGCTCCTCCACGCCGGGGCCAAACACAAACACCCTCTGCTTGTGAAGGATGTAAATGGCGGCGTGAACGCGGAGCCGCACTGCAAATGTAAATGAGCGACGGTCTGATTTGGGTTCAGGTCAAAGTGTCAGGAGTCCTGAGAGCTTCTGCTCATTCATTCCTCAATCTGTCGCTCCTGTTTAGTCCTCATAACATTTAGAGTGGGAAGCTGCCTGGAGGAAGGACTCCCCACCAACCTCTTCCTCCTCTCCCTCCTCCTCCCCAGTCCTCCTCTCCATCCTCCTCCTCTTCCCCATCCTCCTTCCCCAGTCTTCCTCTCCATCCTCCTCCTCCCCAGTCCTCCTCCCCTTCCTCTTCCCCATCCTCCTTCCTCAGTCCTCCTCCCCAGTCCTCCTCTCCATCCTCCTCAGTCCTCCTCCCCATCCTCCTGCTCTCCAGTCCTCCTCTCCATCCTCCTCCTCCTCCGTCCTTCTCCTCCTCAGTCCTTCTCCCCCATCCTTTCCCCCAGTCCTCCTCCCCATCCTCCTCCCCAGTCCTCCCACTCCCTGCGTCAGCTCTTCCTGTGCAGGAATATTATCTTCCGTTCATCCAGGAATAAACTACACGACACTCAGAGACACAAAGACGGAGGTATTTCAGGACTTTGCTGTCAAATTGAGTGAAGGTCAATAAAATGTCAAACAGCAGCTTTAAGCAGTAGAGGACGCACAGATACATGAACGGCAGCAGCAAGAGGTACTGGGAAGTACATTCAGTAGTGCAAAGTTGCTGGTACATTAACTGAAGTACACCTTTCATGGTTTCCTGTCGTCAAAGTAGGAAAAACATCAGAACACATCTAACATTTAAATATTTTCGTGGACAAGATTTTAGATTTTTATAAGTAAAGATAAGAATATTGACATTTTTTAAATACTGTATGTACATAATAAATGTAAAATACATGGACATTTCCTGTAGAAAATCTTGGACTAACATTCCGTATGTAATCTTAAAAAACATAAGCAGTTTTCTGAGATTGTCACAGTAAAAGTTTTGAGGAACTCCAGTAAAGCTTCAGTTGGCCCGTAATCCGGCTCTGCTTCTTCAATAGAAAATATATTCTGGATGCTGGGATCACAAGCAGCCTTTTGTCCGTTTTGGCTCCAGGAAACGACTCGTTTCTCCAATCAGACGCTGGTTTGACCGATTGAAGTTCTGCCGACACTCGAGCCTGCAACCGGAGGAAACGTGTTTCAGTGTGAAGCTGGAGGGAAAGACAGTGGAGGGAATCTGCTCTCAGACACAGGCTCCATATTCTACGCTGGTTTTCTGTTAAAACTTATAAAGACATTTCCTCCACCAGTCGCCGCCGCCGTCCTTTTTTTTTTTTTTTTGGGAATAAGAAAATAAACTGTTTCCTTTATCGCGCTTGACCCGTTCCACCTGGCATTCATCAGCGGCGGCGAGCACGTTGGTCCTGTCGGCTTCGTCTCCTCCCTCCGCCTCCTTTATCACTCTAATGGGGTGCTATCTGCAGGCCGCTCTGCTCGGCCCGCCGCTCGCCTCCCTCCAGCATGCATTCCTTCCACATCCATCCCCGGATTTAACACATAATCAGGCCCGGACCGGGGGGGAGGTGGTGGTGGTAGGTGGGGGTGGGGTGCGGGGTTGCAGTCATGACAGGACGCATCATGCGATGACCGTGGAGACAGAGCGGCCCGCACCAGTCATTCTCACTTTGGTCTGCAGGGGAGAAAAAAGAGAAACGGAGGGGATCTCCCACGTTTCCCACACTGCCGCTCGCTGTTCGCTGCTCTATGAAACTGGATACGCCAGCTGGCGGCGCCCCGACCCGCTCCGTCTTCAAGGATCAAGTGGTTTTGATTGGTCTTGTTGCTTTGGAAGGAATAAAGCGTCGCGTCCAGCTCCGGTGTGCCGGCCGTCACCGGGGTGACCGGAGCAAAACTCCCTACCTGAAGTTCAGGTTTCACTCTCCACATCTGCTTTGCCACAAGCGAGCCCGACTTTTGACATCTGGCCACTTTACAGACGTCCCAAAATATCTGGTCGTAGATCACAGCCAGTGGCTGCAGCTGTGTGAAAACATCCATCCACACTGACACCACACTCATATAAACCAAATGTGGCCATAAATCTTTGCGGGCGTTGGTGGTTTCCTCCGCTCGGCTCTGCCTTCGATACGTCACCGTTGCTGCTGCTCACTCTTCGTGGTGTGTTTTTAAATATTTCTTTTTTTTCCTGTTATTTATAAGTTGAGAGCGCCGAGCGTTGGTAATGCAGAAGTGTCAAATAACGAGGTTAACAACATGTTTACATAATGCTGAGTAAGGCTCGGCTGTCAGACCACAAGCTGACTTCAGCTCATCGCTGATTTCTATATGTGGCTCTTCTCTGCAGCAGCTGGCAGGAACATGAAGCTGGTGTCAAATTACAACCATTGTGATAATGTTTTCCAGGATTGTGACTGCAACAAATCAACCAAAAACTTATTTTTTATTCTATTTTTCTGATGAACTGTGGGTCTGCAGCATCGATCTGTTTTCTTTATTCATCCTTTCTTGTGTCGCAGTGTGTTTGTTGCGATTGTTTTCACGACACATTTGAGATGCTTTATGCAGCAAGCAATCAAACCGGAGAAGACATTGCACAGGCAAAAACAACGATGCTGGAGTCAAATTACCTGGGCTGACTCATTGCTCTTGAGTCAAGACGATGAAGCTGGTGTCACATTACGAGCACTCGAATCAGCATGTCTGCGGGCCGTTCAGTTAAACGGCTCCTGCTTCAAATTGTCACAATCTTTCTTCAGCTTTTCAAAGTTGTGGCGATGCAGGTGTCAAATTACAAGCACTCAACCCATCATATTAGTGGTGTTGAGCCCAGTCTGCGAAATAAAGGCACGTTTGATCAGTCACTCATGTGCTGTCAAGCAAAGCAAGACTATGATGCTGGTGTCAAACTACCGGCACATGATGCTGCACACTGGGGGGCCAAACATTGTTGAGGGAGGGACTTGCTGAAGAATGCAGAGATGAACTAGAGCTACACTCGGTAGAGCGTGGTGCGGACCTCCACCAACGCCACATTTGTTTGTGGAACTGAGTTAGCATCACTAGCATGTTAGCCGTTAGCGCTTATTGATGCGACCTAGCCTGTCAGGTAGCTACATCCTCGTGGAGCGTCTCCATGGCAACAGACGAGGTGCCTTCTCATCCACTTTGTAAAGGAAATTGTTTTGCAGTTTTTTGGGGATTTATTCTGAAACATTTAGCCGTTGACATCCTAAAATCTAATCCTTGGATGATGCCAAATCATCCCTGAAGACCTCATGCAGTTCTGGTTTATAGTTTCTTTGAAAAGTTTGTAAAATACATAAATAGATACAAGTCAATAAATCAATATATTAAATGAATAAAAACATGCAGATGAAAACATAACCTTCCGCTCCAACGTTCGTTGGCGAAGTGAAACTTAAAGGACGAAGCAAGGATTCATTTAAACTGAATTTCGAAAAGCTGCTTGCGAACATGTTAAAAGGTTTCTGAAAAAGAAGTAGGCGGAGTAAAATAAAGAGAAAAGTCCCAAAACATGTTAGGAAGCCGTATTGTCGACTCTGATGGTTTCGCCTCATGTCACTTAGTTGTAAAACCCCGAAACGATGAGTGGAGGAGACGCTTCCCGGCGCTTCATCGCTCCTCCTGCATCCAAACAGCCTCATGATGTGAAAATCATCTGCGATTCCTCCGGGATCCCGGCGGCAATCATTCCCGGTCAGACACCTCATCAGACTCCGACCAGCGTTTTCTGCTCTGCAGCAGATCTGCTCCACATCACAGGAAAACTCGCCCGGCCCTCATTTCTCCACCGTGTTATATATATACTCACCGGTCACTTCATTAAGTCCACTCACACAGTCAAATGAGATTCTGTACGGCCACTCCACCGTCGATTCAGCTCCTATAAAGAGGATAATACTGCTTCTCGTTGGAGATTGGTTGTATTAGTGTCGTAGTAACCGGATGGACGGTGTTTTATTGAAAGGTGTTTCATGATAATCTCTTTTCCACATCACTGCACATAAAAGGAACGTTTTTTACCCAGGCTGCGCGGCATTAGGTGATTCATGATGAAGACAGTTGATGTTAGCCTTTTTCAGATTAGTTTTTTAAAGAAGCGCTCTTTGTCGGGCCCGATGATTTACACCATCTGTGGTTTTTCTGCGGTTCCCACGAGCAGCAATTCAAAGGTAGGGATGGGAATTGATACGATTTTTACGATTGTGATTCCATTTTCCATTCCAACAATTCGGTTCCTTATCAATCCTTTTATCGATTCTCAATTGGAAATGAAACCTGCCGCATTAACAGCAGAGGATCTCGTTGCTGCTGCCGCTGGTTGAGATTCTCTCCACAGCGAAAACACGACATTCACTCAAAGTTCTCGCTGCTGTGTGAAAAGGTTTCTGCATGTTTCTATTACTTCCTCCCTCTGATCAAACATCCAGTAAGTTGCCCTGTTGCCGTCCTTCCTCCTGACGTGGAACCAAAGGTTCCGGCGTTTGTGCCGCTTGGCGCCATGTTGGTGCTGGTCGCTCTGGTCAAGTCATTCACGCCGAGTGGACTGGATAAGGGAAGGAATAGAACACTGGGAACTGGTTCTCAGGAAGAATCGTTTTTCGATTCTCATCTCTGTTCTAAAGTGGCACAATTTGCTGACTCTGTCATTTTGCTTGATTTTCATGCTTCTGACTTCTGCTCTGTGGCCACAAGGTATAAAATACTGCGGGTCCTCAACCGATGAAAAGTTTCTCATCACCTTCTCTCATGTTTATTTTCTCATCAGGTGTTGAATCGGCATGAAATCACAGTTCAGCTGAATTAGTTCCCATTCTGATCAACCTCCTGTGACTTGTAGACTCAACATGTTGCTATGGAGACAATGTCAAATTTGTGATATATTGTGGGATGCTAGTTGCGATTAGCATTATCCTACA
Organism: Lipophrys pholis; assembly: GCF_963383615.2. Classification (NCBI taxonomy): domain Eukaryota; kingdom Metazoa; phylum Chordata; class Actinopteri; order Blenniiformes; family Blenniidae; genus Lipophrys; species Lipophrys pholis. The sequence goes on along the minus strand of NC_137649.1, from coordinate 3,036,031 downwards.
AATAATCCACTCTGCTGAGCGGCACACCTTCGCTCTGCCAAAGCTTCGATTTAGCATTTTAATGCAGCCAGCTGGTAAAATACTCCGAACTGAGCCGACCTGTTTATCTCAGCGTACTGCATACGGTGACGCCGAAGGTAAAACAATAAACTGTAGTTTCTGGGAGTTTGGCAGCTCTAAACACACAATATAAAGGGCAAGTTTTGGAATCCAATCTGTCAGCAAACGTATAAGATTAACACAGCAAGTGGCGCCGTGTCACCCCCAGACAAGAGGAATGAGTCTTTTCTATTTTGGCCATGGAGGGATACGTCAGGCTGTCGCCGCTGCTCCCTCCCGCTCTGTCCATCACCCGCCGTGTCATGACACTGCCAAAGCTTCAGCTGAATTGGACGTAATTCAAGAATGTTAAGAAGCTTTGCTCAAGGGAAAAGGAAATAAAGAGAGATCCGATGAAAAAATACAGGGGGAAAAAACAAGCGTTTTCTGTGTGTCTGCGCCAGATAAGGAGGCTTTGTTTTACTCTCTGGGATGGCGTGATTGAGACGGTAGGGAACTCTTTTCTCAGGCTCCTCAGACTCTTCGACTTAAAAAAAAAAAAAAGGAAAGAAAGAAAGAAAGTGCTGACTGCAGCTCGTCCCTGCGCACGTTGCCTGAATCAAAGTGCTTGACCACTGGAAGGAGGAAATTACAGATGCTGGCTGCGTAGCCTGGAATGTAAGCCTTGTATTTTCCCCCTCGCCGCTGAACCTCAGCCCGCTTCTCTGAGGACGGACTAATTTCTCAGCGTCGTAAATAAGCCTGCTGTTTTGTCTGCTGCTGAGCGTCTTTAACTGGCCCCCGTGTCAACACGCAGCCAGCCGCCTCTTTATCTGCAGCAGAAGAAGAGCAGACTTACACCAACGGGCCCTTTTCCAAAGACTCACTCCCCAAACACTTCATCCTTACAAATGCAATTACACGTTCGGCTCAGACTCCTCTTGTCCAAGCTAATGGTTAAGAGGGATTTTCTTTCTCCGACGATGTTCCAACATGTTTGTGCGTCGCTGCTTGCCAGTAAGGTGTCAGTCGCCGTGTCATCGGAGGAGGCTAACGGGCGAGCCCAGTCGATGTAATTGCTTTGTAGATACTTGGAGAAAAGCAGCGTCGCTGCGGGGAGAGTCGACAAAGAACCTCTCACTCACTATCGGCCCATCTTTCGCTGAGTGTCTCTTTAGCATCTGGTGCCAGGAAGTGGAACCCGCCAACAGCGAGCCGGCGAGCGATGAGGCTGCTTCTGCTGCCGCCGGGATGGGAACGCCGGGCCGCGGCCGGCTGTGTTTGTACTTGTCACTCAATGCACTGCCAGTGGTGGAGAAAGCTGCTGAAACACTCCGTCGCCACCCCTCCCCTACTCCCTCCCTCCCTCCCTCCCTGTGTCATACAATCGTTAGAGTTTTGAGGCCTGGTTTAGCGCTTTGTTGCTTCTGTAAACATTTCCGGGTGCCAGGCGCAGTCGGGTGCTCTGATAGACCCAGGATGCTCTCGCTGAAAACAAGAAATGCAAGGAAAATCAGCTGCAAGCTCTTGAGGCCGAGTTAAAAGACGAGTCTGGTGGAGTTCAGCACAGTTTTGAAACTTGGTTCAACAACTGCAAAGGCTAATGCAGAAAAGTGTCCTCGATATTCCTTCAACAACAATTATCAGAGTTATCAGCATCATTCCACTATGTGATGTCACTGTTTTTAAAATATTCCCTAACCAGCTTATTAGCAGCAGTTCCTTCACTTGTCATTTTACATGGATCGTAAACTGGTCCAAGGGTTTCCTGACAATTTGCTTTGCTGGAATAATCATCAATGGTATGCCCCGTCGTGCTGACCTCTGGCGTATCTGCATGTTGGTTTCCCGTCATTTCAGTTGATATATAGAGAATTATGAACGAAACGTCTCCAAAAATGTCAAATGGTTCAACCACAGCTGCCATACTCCACTTTAGACCGGGATCAGTGGTCAAAACAGGAAGTCCAGCTTCCTAACAGCAGCTCCAGCTTTTTTTTCATCTTCATTCAGAGGAATGTTTCTACAAGGTGGAAACATTCCTCTGAATGCCCATGCTCTGGACTGACAGGAAGTGAGACCCGCTGTGGGCTTCTGCGGTCTTTGGCAGTAATCGATCCAGTTTGACGGCTCTTCTCTGACCACTGGCATCAACAAAACCCTAAATCAGAAGCCTGTTGAATCCTACAGGCTTCTGATTTACATCCTGTCAGTGCTTCTCGTTGATGATGTGAATGCGGCCAATCAAATAGCAGAGATAGAAGAACCCTCTCTTAGTTCAGGTGAAGCACTCTGGGGTGAGCGCTTCCTGGCGACACTCTGAGATGTGGTCTGACTCACAGGGAGGATCTGTAATCGTGATGCTATTTGTTGTCGGGGCTCGAAGTCTTTGCTCTTGTGTAAAACGGTGACGCAGATTCAGCCACAATTAGCCTGCAATTATTTTGACAGTGGGTAATTTTATCATGGACAAACGTCCACACGACTCAGCTGCCACCTGCCCAACGACTCGTCAGCTGCTCGCCAACCAATAAAAATACAGATCACGATGACGCGTCGATCAACATGACCCCAGAGAAAAAAAACTAACTGTTCGATTATGATCGAGGTAAAATGCAAAAGTGAAAAGGTTTCCTGGATTCAGAAGACGGGGGCCACCTTGTGGAGATTGAAGCCACATCGTACACAACCCACTCGACCACGACATCGTGGTCACAGCATTGTTGTACTTACGTTAGTACGTGTGTTGTCTCCGATTCAGTGGAGCCCACTCTGAATGATGTGTTGTTTTAATAGTAATCCTGCTCGTCAAAGAGAAGCTCCTTGGTAATTTCTGAATGTTTGATACGTTTGAAGAACGTCGGTTAGGTTGATGTTGGTTGAAATGACCGAGCTGGACTTTTTCCTCTGTATCATGTAAGTAATGTCGCATGTCCATTTATGACTATCTCTGTATTGGAGCATGTTGTGAAAGCGTTGGCTTCGTGCTGTTCAATTGGTTTATCCAGTGAAAGCTCCCAAAGAGTAAGTAAAGTTTTAAGAAACTGGAATTATCCTTGAGAGAGGTGTTTAATCTGAAACGCTCCTCTTTCTAAATGCCTTGGGTCTTCATCTCACATGGGAGATGGTCCAAGTCTCTGTTGGGTTCCCACCTCCTCTCTAACAGGCCACCGAGCCGACGAGCTCCCAGAAACCCAAAGGCAGACAGACGTCTTATCGCAGCGTTAAAACGCGGGGTGCGGTGGGCTGAGAGCGGCGAGACCCGGACGGCGTTCCAGGGAAAATCCGTCGTAGTCAATATCAGCATCCACGGTGTTTACACTGCCTGTCAGATACCAAAACCCAACATGGTGTCCTCTCTGCTGTTTGCTGAATATTCTGGCTCATCGCCGCTCCGGAGCTCTGCGGATACTTTTCACCCAGTCAGCGCTCAGCGCCGGGCGCTCGCTGCCTCCTCGTGGCTCTGTTTTCAATTACTGACTCAGAGGAAAGGTAGAGAGAGAGAGAGAGAGAGAGAGAGATTGAAGATAAAGTCTTGTCGTTTTTCCTCTTGGAAACAAAAAGAGAAAAGGTCTTGTTTCACAGGGTTGCGGCGGGGCGATAAATGGAGACTGACAGGGCTTTCATGTCGCTGAAACGGGGATACCCCGAACCTCGGCCTCTTCTTCATGCTGATGTGGAAGTGTTAAAAAAATTCTGGACCCGTCACAAGACGCGGCGGCACAAGATGGGAAAAAAAAATCCTCCGAATGGAGGAGCGAAATCCCACAAAGCTGGTCAGAAAATCATGGCTTACTTCCCCCAGTGCCTCATGAAAAATGCATTTTTCGGGTGTAATTTGTTAGTTTGTATGCAGAGATACTCACAGAGGTATAGATTTCTCACCGATTTATATATATTTTTTTTCCCGAGGAAACGGCGCGGCCCAGATTGCTGTTTTCCACCCGGTGTGGATTTGCCCACTTCCAGGTGAAAAGAGCCAGAACATGTCAGGCTTTAGCTGCAGATCACAGAGAGGCTGGCGGCTGCACGCTTCACAAATACAAGACACCGGGCCGACAAGCCATTATGGAGTTTTTAGAGCGTGGACGCAACACATTACGTTATACGTGTGCTGAATTAGCGCGTCTGCATTTTTAGCAAACAGTCGCCAAGGAAGTAAAATATGAGCCAGGATTCTAGTTTGTGTTACGATAAAGAAGGACGAAGTATCAATAAGGAAAAAAAAAATAATAATAAATATGTATACATATATACAAATATATATACATATTTTGTTTTTCAGAAATTTTACTTTTAGAAATATATATATATATATATATATATATATATATATATATATATATATATATATATATATATATATATATATTTGTATATATGAGCCAGGATTCTAGTTTGTGTTACGATAAACAAGGACGAAGTATCAATAAGAAAAAGAAAAAAAGTATATATATATATATACACATATATATATACATATTTTGTTTTTCAGAAATTTTACTTTTAGATATATATATATATATATATATATATATATATATATATATATATATATATATATATATATATATGAGCCAGGATTCTAGTTTGTGTTACGATAAGCAAGGATGAAGTATCAATAAGAAAAAAACTAAAGATATATATATATATATATATATATATTTTTTTTTTTTTCAGAAATGTTACTTTTAGAAACAGTTTTAATAATTGGTGTATTAGTTGGAAATCTTTACATTTGCAGCTTTAATATCTTCAATAATACGTTTTTAATCAACTGTATATGTGAAAACAGACTTTACACATTATTTCCAACATTTAATTGAACTGACCCGATAAGCATAAATATATAGCACAACCTTTTCCATCTTTAAATTCAATCTTAACAGTTTTCAGTTTTTTCCCTGCAGCTAAGAAACACAATATTGTCTGATTAAGAGCTGATGAGCCTGAGCTGCACTTCCCAGACGTAATTCATTTTAACATAAAAGATGTTAAAATCCTCCAGTTGCATTATAAAACCTAAACGTCAGAATGAGAAATAGACTTCTCTTCTTCTACTTTAGGACTGCAGAATAGATTGAGAGCAACAAAAAGAAGACACCTGCAAAAAAGTGAGACTGAAAAAATCTGCGAAAATGGACAGAAGGTGTTTAGTTTATAAATAATAAAATTAAAAGATGCTTTGTGTTTATCACAGTTTGCAGAATAAATGGAAAATTGTGAGAAGTTCTGTGTGATGCCACAAAACCAGTAAAGATAAAATGACTAAACGTGAATTTTCTCCCTCGACAATCATTGTTGGATCAGATGAGTTAAACTTTAATTTGGTTTAAGTTGCGGAACCTATTTTTTTTTTTTGGTAATTAATCAAATCTGACATTTAAGACTTGTTTCAGGCGTGACCATGTAAAAGTAACATGGTGTAGATTTTTATTCACATCCTGGCTAAACAGCCCATAAATCTTTTTCCTGCTATTGATTATATATTTGTATATCCCTGTTTTCTGTTGTGGACTCGGGTCGGACATGACAGTGATTTGTAACGTGATGAAATGTTGGCGGTTTAAGGTGAATGATTGTCTCACCACGGCGGCCGTGACGAGTCTCTCCTGATTAGTCATCCCTGTGCTCTGGGTTTGTTTACCTCCGGGGTCGAAGGTGAAACCATGAGACGATCCATGTGCTGGTGCTTATCTCGCTCTCTCTCACACACACACACACACACACACACACACACACACACACACACACACACACACACACACACACACACACACACACACACACACACACACACACACACACACACACACACGCGGCGCTCGCTATAAATAAATCGCACTCCTCCGCTGACCCGTGGATTCATTAGAATAAAAATGGCCGGGTTATTTCCCTCCCGGGTCGGAGTTTATCCTCGGGGCGATCGCTTCGACACGACGCCGCTTCACGGCCTGATGATTTGTCCCGCCGTGCCCTCGCCATGATGGGGGTTCAGGTGTGACGCCGACACTCTTTGACACGGGTTTAATATCACCTGGAGACGGCCAGTGATCGGTAATGACGGCTGAGATCTGGACTGAACCCGGCTCGGCCCGGCCCGGCCCGGCCCGGCTGGAGGAGGAAATACGACATTACATCACATTTTCATGAAAGAAACTCAACAACACACAGAATCACAGCCGAATTCAGCATCTCTGGATAATCAAAGGGGAAGATGCCAATATGTTGTGTTCCTAAACTATTTCCCTGTTTCCATTGTGCTTTAAAACGGTACGCCGTAATGTAAGATCTAATTTTATTACGGGATCAGATCATTTGATTAGTTCTGTACAACGGGACGCCAGTCACATTTCACTCTGATGCAGAATGGCGAGTTTATATCTTAATGACTGAAGATCATACCAGCGTCTGTTGTTTCTTTTTCCCCACAGTTTAAAATAGGATCCTCCCTTTTTTTTTTATTATTCATTTCAGACAAACGTGCAGGCACATACACACAAATACACCTATGTACCACACACACACACATACTTCTGCATATCCATGTATAAAGCCCCTTTGTTGATAATCTATATAAATAGTCAGATTTAATTCAGCATGACTGAAAAAGGATTTGGAAGAAGTAAAACTGATCTAATCCTACACCTTCTCCATTATTCAATAGTCACATTTTATAATTATCCTTCCTCCTGATTCCTATGTATTAAACATATATAGTAGTTTATGTGTAGATATATACAGTACGAATGTCATTGAATAGAAATGACATATTTTATAGTTTAGGATTCATACCCAGAAACAAAACATGCTCGCAACCACACAGCGGCATAGAAATATGCAGTCACACACACACACACACGTGTACCGTCGTCTTCATCGATGTCCAACTGAGTCGCTTCTGATGATGTATGAAGTTTTACATCTGGTTCTTTTTGCAGCGGTGTGATAATAGATGTGTGACGTTAGAGTGTGTTGTTCAGGTTGGGCCGTACAGTGGGATATGGTTTACACACACACACACACACACACACACACACACACACACACACACACACACACACACACACACACACACACACACACACTGTGTTATTTACCTTGTGGTTATAACCGGTGTGATATTTAATTGCTGGACTGCAACATGATATTGAGGTGGAGGTTATTGACGCTGGCCTCTACGACAGCAGATCATTTACTCCGCGCTCGGCCACCACATGTTGTTTACATTGTGATTTAAAGTGACGGCGCACCGTTTGCCCTGCGCTCTGCGACGCTCCGGCGACCACGTTGGCCTCTGGAATGATGTGTTATTAAAGTTGTGCCGTGCTTTACGTTGAGCTCTGTGCTGTGACTCGGGCAGCATGTTATTTCGTTATTTATGTTGTGCAGAAACGCTTTAGCAGTTTCCCGGTTACTCTGTCGTGAGACAACATGTACATGCCACACTGCGCCGTGCAATGGCCCAACAACGCTTTCATCATGCAGTGCAATCACAGTGCAGCGTCGCCCGCTGCAACAGTACCACGGGCCTTACATCACTGAGTCCCACTATTAATGCTAATCCAATGAGGATTATTATTTTTTTTTTGCATCACAGGACATTTGCATTATCACCACAAGTCGCTTGAACCGTCTCATTTCTGTTCTCCAGCACAATGTGCAGGTCCAGGAGGGGGGACAGAGCTGCACCTGTAAACTTTACTCTTGCTGGGATTTCTTGACGCACGCTGCCAGAGAAAAAGAGCCCGGTGATAAATTACGAGCAGCTGATACTGGATATCAGTTGGAACGGTGAAGTCGGCCTTGAGGGAGGGGAAGTGTGAGTGAAAACAGCTTGTTTCAGAGAGAACGGCTGCTTAAAGCTGCAGAAGACGTCAGTTTGAAGTAATAACAGGCGAAGCAGCAGTGGCTGGTGACTGTCGGATCCAGTGTGTCCAGCCTTTAAATGAGCCTGAATAGGAACTGGACTGAGGAACTTAGAGAGGCTGCAGGGAGCTGCTTACCATCACGTCTCGTACCTGCAGCACTTTTTATCCTTTTTAAATATTGTTTCCACTGAACTTTTAAAGTGAAGGTGTTTTGTACTTCTTTTGGTTCAGCGTTCAGCCCCTAGTTCTCCCCAGGGGGACCGAGCTGGAAAGGAAATAGCATTATAAATTATAAATAAGAACAATTACACGTTTCTCCTGTTTTAGGGTAAAAATGCACTTTAAAGGTCAGTTTTTAATCATTTCCATCTTTGCTTTGCTTTGCTTTTTTGGGCTTCATGTGGAGGTCTCTGGACTCGGAGCGTCACTCAAACTGAAACGGTGAAATTCAGCCTAAATTCATCAAGGCCAGGCAGATTGATATGTACAGCACCGTTATACTCAATTCAATACAATAGATTACATTAGAATCATAGAAATAAAGCAAGCTGTTAAAAAAACGAAAGTGCATTTAAAAGTCCAAAGACATTTAAAACAGGAGACAAAATAGTGAAGAATTTCAAATTAAGCCGATAAAAATGCTTTGATACTGAAAGACTACAGCTGAGACATTTTGAGGAAAGATGGAAACCAATAATACAAACGACAAATCGGAGATGTAAACTCTTTTCCTCAAATCTATTTATTTTGATGCTTTTTCTGACACTTGTTTTTTAAGTATAACCAGCTGTACTGTTGGACTTTTAGAGACGAGTCAGAATCCAGTTTGTGGTACCGGTGTAACATTCTAATGATATGTAGTGGTGTGTGTGTGTGTGTGTGTGTGTGTGTGTGTGTGTGTGGTGGTGTGTGTGTGTGTGTGTGTGTGTGTGTGTGTGTGTGTGTGTGTGTGTGTGTGTGTGTGTGTGTGTGTGTGTGTGTGTGTGTGTGTGTGTGTGTGTGTGTGTTTTCAGCCCTGATTGAAATGAGCTGACAGTTTGAGCAGACCTCCGGGGTTCAGGACGTTTGTTCCACACGTGAGGAACATAGAAGCAGAACTGGTTCTGGTTCTGGTTCTGGTTCTGGGAACACACAGTAGACCGGTCCCAGACCACCTGAGGGTCTGGAGGCTTCACAAAGAACTAATAAACCATTCTGTGCTCCGTAGACCAGCAGTGAGATCGGGGACCGTGGTGACGTGGTCCAGGTTCTTGGTGGTTTAAAGACTTAAGGTTCTGGAGCAGCTGAAGCTGTTCAGACCTGCAGAAACACCGTGACAGTGATCTAGTTTGTATGGGTCTTGTTCGGCCTTTGTTTTTCAGGTGGTACCAGGCAGAGCGAAATAGATTCTAAGTGGTTGAAACGTTTGCTTCTCTTCAGTTTCACAATACGAAGCGTCACTCTTATCAGAGTCACGCTTTTGGTCGTGTGTTGGACCCCTGCTTCATAGACTGATCAGAACTTTATCTCAAGGTGTTTCAACAATCTCTGGTGGGAAGCTGTGTGACTGAAGTGTGTTTGGTATTTCTTTCCCTCAGCATGCGGCCGTGGCTTCTACAAGTCCTCCTCCCAGGACCTCCAGTGCTCCCGCTGCCCGGCGCACAGCTTCAACGACCGCGAGGGCTCGTGGCGCTGCGACTGTGAGGACGGCTACTACCGGGCGCTGTCCGACCCGCCGTCTGTGGCCTGCACCAGTAAGCACCAGAAACACGCCGCCGCCGCCGCGCAGCATGTCATTGTAATTATGTTTGCAGGCTCGCGCGTCTGCTTTCCGTCTTCGCCCGTTGCTAATGATGAGAGCGGCAATTGGCCATTTCCCGTCTGAGAGATTGAATTACAGTCGGCGGCCTGCGCGGCTACAAACCCTCTGCGTCTTCATTTGTCCCGGCCGGCGGAGCGACCATGTGACAGCCTCTGATGGCTTATTTACACCGGCTGGGGGGAGGGAGGCTGCTTTTCCTTCCACATCTCTCAAACCTGTATATTTTATTTTTTTATGCTGTTGTGCGTTTCTCTGCCGTGAGCTCCGGTGTGGAGCGGTGGCGGCCCAGCAGTTCACGCTAGTGCCTTATCTCTGGGAGGTAAACACAATCTCTGCCCCTTATCAGTGCGCCTTCTCCCCGCTGATAGTGTACGGCACCTTCTCCCTCTCACTCCCGTCAGCTGTTGGTGTTGGTGATGGTTTTTGTTTTAGGCTGAATGAGCAGGCTGCATTGTGGTGTTTTACTTTGTAGGGTTTTCTGTCGGTCAGACTCTCTGGTCCACACCCCGAGCGCCGCTTCAGTTTTCCCCCTGTGCCCTCAAAGTAGGCCAAGTCAGTGTGTGTGTGTGTGTGTGTGTGTGTGTGTGTGTGTGTGTGTGTGTGTGTGTGTGACAGAGAGTGACTGCTGCTCAGATAATATGTAAATACCAGTTTACAGCCCTGCGTGGGCTTGTCTGTGTATTAAATCGGGGTATCAGGAAGAGGACTTGGTTTGGGTTTAATGTGAATTCACGGCCCGTTGAGCAACATCTCTAATTCAGCAGGCGTGTAGCCAGAGGTGAGTTCTCCTGCTCTGAAGCCGCACACTTCCACACAGAAACCTTATCTTTAAGTGAACGTGTGCTGCCAGTGAGGGGAGAAATACAAAAAAACCCCAGTAGTTATTAAAGCCTGAGGTTTGCCAGAAGGTGGAAGGAAACAAAATATTGCTATTATACCTGAGATAAGAAAGTAATTCATCTGTTAATGAGCTGTGGTTTCTCACCGCGGATCATATCGGCCTTTTTCTTTTCACCGTCAGAACCTTTTGGGACAAACAGGGTGTGTCTGGAGAAACCACCTCTGGCTTTCAACACATCCAAACTCGGTGGTGTCCAACCTGAGGTCCAGGACCCTCTGGGGGGTCCGCCAGGGACCGCGGTGTGACCCAGCCGGTGAAATTAGACTGAACTGTAAAGACACTTTGTTTAATTGACCTGCGAGACCTGGAAATTCTTTTTGTTTTGAAAGTTCCTACTTTTGTGTCTTTTATGAGTCAATCTGAGAAATACAATGATGGTGAGCCACCGCCATGTAATACAGATTACAAGCACTTAATCTGAGCACAAGGTCTGATGTGTGCTTCCAATGGATTTACTCATTAACTCATGATGACGATGAACCAATCAGAGAGGCTTTACCTGTCCCTTTAAGATCCAGGTGCACCTTCACTTTATGATTATGATATTAATTTATAAGTGAGCAGGGGTAAGGGGTTCACTATTTAAAAAAAATAAAATAGATGAAGCTAGACCATTGTATCTATCCTCATTAGTTTTTTTTATTTAATATTAGATCTTATGTGTTCTCTGCAGGCCTCCTAGAGCTCAGTCCAACACTTTAGAATGTCACAGTCACACATAAACTGGCGAAGGAACCAGCATGAATATCATAATCAACATTTCCATAACAAATAATGTTTTATTCTTCAATGAAAAGCATGAATGATGTGCAGTTATCCAAACGTGTGTCAACATTTTGGAAATGAAAAATTAGATGGATCATAGGTCCATAGATGTTCTGCAGATAGAATTCCTCAGCATCTTAGAAAGGAAATTCCTCCATATTCCTCCTCTCTGCTTCAGCATTTGAACCTATCAGGATGAGTCAGAGAATTAAGAACCAATCAGAGACCGCCTTTCAAAACGTATAAACCACATGGTATCAATTGACCAATCACGTTGCTCGTTACTGGGCGTAATACAAAGCCGAAAGTCAGTCGCGAGTTTTGTGCTCGAGCCCATAGTTTGCTATATTTTTGCGAAAAAAAATTAATTCAAGCAAAATTAGAAGGTGACAAGTAGTGATGGACATTATACACATACTCTAGAGGCTTTGAGCTATTTTATCAGCCGTCTCTTCCAAAAAGTGACCGTCTAAATGACGGCTGGACGGCTCGCTGACTAAACCATGGTTCACACAATAACGGTGCGAGGAGCCACTGAAAACATAACTTTCTCAAAACGCTTAGTCTCCATGGAATCATGGGAAAACGCAACTTCTCTGAAGTGCTGCTACTGTGAGTGACGGCTGTAGTAAATAGTTCTTCTGCACATTCACAAGTAGATAGTTCTCCTGGGACTTGGTAGTTTTATTTTGACAGTCACTGTAATAACAATCCAACTTCGTACTTTTATTTTGTCAGTCACCTTCAAATACGTCAATAGCAATCCAACTTGGTAGTTTTATTTAGACAGACACCGCAATAACAATCCAACTTGGTAGTTTTATTTTGACAGTCACCGCAATAACAATCCAACTTGGTAGATTTATTTTGACAGTCACCTTCAAATACGTCAATAACAATCCAACTTGGTAGATTTATTTTGACAGTCACCTTCAAATACGTCAATAACAATCCAACTTGGTAGTTTTATTTTGATAGTCACCGCAATAGCAATCCAAGTTGGTACTTTTATTTTGACAGTCACCGTAATAACAATTTAACTTGGTAGTTTTATTTTGACAGTCATCGTACCAAAAATCCAACCTAGTGGTTTTATTTTGACAGTCACCGTAACAACAATCCAACTTGGGCGTTTGTCCACTAGAATGTCGGCGTTCTCCCAGCGCTATTGTTTCGAGCTCATTGTTCTCTGCTGCGTGTGTGTGTGTGTGTGTGTGTGTGTGTGTGTGTGTGTGTGTGTGTGTGTGAGTGTGTGTGAGTGCTTTCATTACAGAAACAAACAACAGCACCAACTAGTGGCCTGGCATGCTAATGACACCGTTTTCAGTATTTGTTCTGTTTCCATAGAAACAGATATGGTATAAAAGGACCTGACCTCCCTTCACATTAAGTAGTAATGTTTCACTCAGGTGTTGCTGTGGCCGCTGGGGTCAGTATAGAAGACCAAATAAAAGAACACATATAGTTCTATTTGAGACGTCTCTATATAATATTAATGCAGCAGAGACCTAAAGCAGTTTCCAACTGTAAAAACAGCCTTCGCCCCCAAACATCCTCAGTTTGACGTCATCATCCCTCCGTTGTTTAGGGTCTTTGTTCTGTACTGTTCTGCACATTCCGCCCGATTGCTCCAGTGTTTTACAGAACATCCCGCTGTACGTCAGCCTTATTTTGGGACGAGCTGAAGTCTCCTGAGATCCTCCGTAGTTCCTCTCGTGTCCCCAGAATAAATGTGCTGCTCTCGGTGTGAGCGCGCCCGAGTGTTTAGCTCCTTCCCCGTCCTCGGGTTTGACACAAGACAAGGACATAACTCAGGCTAAGCAAATTCGAGGCCTGCCGCCGACCGGCAATCTCTGGGCGGAGCACGGAGGCAACCACACAGATCTTGTTCTTAAAGACAGGTCCATTACTCACTTCTCCAACCATCCTAATCGGATGTTAAGGCTTCACTCCGACGCCGCTCCCAGTGATCAAGGGCAGCGCTCGCATGCGCTGGTGAGAAACGGCAGAAAGTTCTTTGGCGGTGTCCTCTGGCTGTTCCCGTCTGGGTAATCACCTTGGCCAAGCAGTGCAGTAATTACCGAAGTTGCCTAATGCACACTTTCCATTATTCATTTTCATTAACTTTAGGGTCCACTTGATGACCCCATACCATTATATGTAAATATGTATTTTTAACTTGTGTGAATAGCTTCGCCCTCTTCCTCATTCACCGGGCACAATTTTTCGTGCGTCCGCTGCGTACGTGCATCTCCTCATTCACGGCTGGATTAAGTCACTGTGACCAACAGTCGCTGTGATTTGCCTTCGTTTTTTTTTTTTTTCCCCTTGCCAGCCCCCGCTCCATCAGGAGAGAATAGTAATTGAAAATGAATTTGCTCTGCCTGAATAAATAGCTTGATTGACAGATTTTTTTAAATAGGGGGTTTGTAAAGCTACCATGTCGTAGGCCCTAGCAAAACAGTGAGATGGATCTCTGGCACACACAGATTAAGAACGTGTCCATGAGGATTTGAGGGGAAATGAGATGAAGATGTAATGTGGAGACGTGAAAAAAGCCAAATCCACGCTGAATAAAGATGAGCAGCAGAAGTCTCTCCCCCTCCTAAATTCATTGTTTCCCACGCAGTGTGTGTCCTAAGAGGAGGCGGATTCACAGGTTTTCGCTTTGTGAGGAAAAGTTTGTCGTCGGCATTCGTATGCAAAGAAGATGAGCGATATGGGAAGGCCGGCGCGTCGGTGGGCTTCTTCTCCCGGAGGCGAGACACGGACCGGAGTTGTTGTTGACAGGCTGGAGAGTCGAGCATCAATCATGCAACAGCTGTGAGCGGTTCTGCTGGAAGCTCGGGCCTGAAAGGGACGATTGTCGTCCCCCCCCCCCCACACACCCCCCACACCCGGACATCACGATTTCAGTGTGAAATATACACATGGTGAAAAACTGACATCGATAACACAATAGTGCAGTTAAGCCCTGTGGATTCAGGGAAAGTGTGTGATTGACTAAATAAAAAGAAGTAATTGATTAACAGCCTGAAGGACTTCATAGCAGGAAACCAATAGAAATGACCCATAAACTGCTTCAGGCCAAGAGAGGAGCACTGAGCAAACCTCACAGACGGTACCATCTACGGAAATGTTTTCATTTATCTCTAAATATATTAGTATCACAATACTCACCTGAGCTTCTGCTGCTGGAATTCAGTATTGGGTCAGGTTCGGTGCGTCTCGATGGAAATCTGGTCTCTATGAATAGTTTTTAACGGGGATTGACTTGAAAACGACTTTACCTCCGTGGGCTGTGCGGAACTTCACATGGAGACCTTGATTGTACTTGAATTTGCCAACATTTTAAATATGAAAGTATGAAGACGAAAAACCTGCACCACACCCACCCTCTTTCAAGCTGGGCTCCTGAGCCCCACTGCATGATGATGCCACCTCCATGCATCATATTGATAACTCTAATTAGACACTTAACTTTCTATGCTGCAACCACGTCTTCCTAATAGTGTGGATTTACTGTATGTCACTCTAATTACAGTCGTAGTAGCTCGGGGAGGTCCCATAAAGAGTCATACTTGGCGTTTATGGATATACAGATATGTATAGATTACAAAATGTGAGAACTAAAAATGTATTTTTGCAGGACACTGTGCCAAACAACGTCTCTTCTCTGTCCAGAGTGGATTCAGCTCAGGATCCATGTGCTGAAAACCTTCAGTCATTACCAGTTCTTATGAGTTTTTCAAAATATGTCAGAGTGAGGGTTAAGTAAATAACAACATATAGCCTTCTTTTTGCAATCCAAATTATATAACAATACATCAGGAATTCATAGAATTATTTCTTTGTACTTGTGTGAAAGCGTGTTTGGAGGTAGATCAGCCAGTTCTCTTCTAAGAGTCTTGAGGATTCTTTAAAGTCCCACGAACTGAATCGATTCAGTTGATGAACGAGCTGAAGTACATGGACTTTATATTTCTCAAATACTTTTTAAATGGACTGAATCTTCTGGAAACGATGTTTGACAGTTCAACACTTAATAGTACACGGCTCGTATGTTTATTCATTCAATAAAAACTTTTGATAGATTGATCTTTTGATGATATGTAATAGGAACCTACTCTGTCACTGTTCAACATAAGAATTAGCTTCAGTGGATTCGATCTGATGTTTATAACCCAACCTTCACTCTGTTTGGCAGATTTAGTCATTTCTGGTCAAGATGATCTTCCGGTTGTAAGAAGCCCGACTGCTCTTTGAGGATCAGTGAGAGAAAACACAGATGTTGGTATTTACATTTGAAAGTGATCCGTGCCCGTCTCCGCCATGCAAATTCCATGAAAATCAGGACGTGTTATTAAATCCTGCCAATGCAGCCGGTTCACTCAGAGAGACGACAGAGGAATACTGTGCTGCCTCACTGTGGGACACACAGTGACAACTCTCCTCCAAAGCTCGTCTCCCATGCTTGGGAACTTTCTGTTTGTGTACGTCGTGCATACATATCAGGAAGTACGAGTGAAATCTCCCAAGGTATGCAGAAAAAAACTCTGTCTGACACGCTTCGCCCTAATTTCCTGTTGGCGTCCGCGAAGCCACGGCGCCTCCTCCACACACTGGAGCTGAAATAGAATTTTCAGCTTGCAGCACACTTTGTGTGCTGGTACCAAATCCAATATTGAGGAAGCATTGAAATCTTCGGGTATTACACACACACACACGCACACGCACACGCGCACGCGCACGCGCACACGCACACGCACACGCACACGCACACGCACACGCACACGCACACATCCTTCAGCTAAGAGCAAAAGCTCCTTTTCCTGAATCGGCATGTCTTCCCTCGTCCAGGTTTCTGCTGCAGCCACATCATTAGAGGCCAGGTCACAAGGTCACGACACACATTTGTAGAGTGAGGATTACCTCGTGGGCCATTTGAATACTACTCACCCCTCTCCGCCCCTTTCCCCAACGCTCCCCAATTAGAGCGCCAGGCCAGCTAATAGGCTGCGGAGGGTTAAGGTAGCCCCCCGAGCGCCTCTCAAGCCCGATAAGCGGCAGATTCTTCCTTTCTAAGCCAGGATTTACTCGGGTCTTACAACCCTGCACAGAGTGGAGATGAGCTTTGAAACGTGACCTAAAAACAATCCACCTCCACACCGTGTTTTCTGCAGGGTCGGCGGTTCGCTGCAGCGCGTACAGAAGACACATTTCTCACAACTTATCCACGTGTGAGTGTGTATGAATCTCAAATTCTAGGTTGGACTGTCAGAATCTGTGCTCTGCTGGCATCGAGGAAAGAAAAATCTGAGTTTTATCCCTGAAAGAAAATTGCTAAATCTTTCAACTCAAAGGGGAAAAAATGTGTTTCTGAGACTGTTTAACTAAGATGAAGCTCAAAGACGAGGTCAGATGTTTCAAAGGTCACATATTATGCAGTTTTTCACCACTTTTACAAAGGTCCAACAACATTGTATTCAAAGTGTATTTCCACAAATCTTGGTCCTGAGTTTCAGCCAGTCTAAGGGCGTGTTCACATTTCTCTGTTTGATCCGGACCAGAGTCTCTTCAGGGAGTTTCTGAGACAAAACGTTTCGTTTGGGCGTCTCGACGCTCCCCCAAACTCTGAACCGGATCTAACAAAAGATCTGTGGTGTCCTTGAAAACGTGGGTCTTGATCCTCATGCAAATGGTCTTTCCAAAGCTAACCCCGCGAATCAGAAGAAGCAGACACAAAGAAATTATTGGAGTAGAGAGGAAGGTGTAGTGAGGAAGACTCATTGTTATCTGGTCTGAAGACTTTATATCACGGTTGTTTGTGGCTACCCATTAGCCATGAGCTAACTAGCCTAGCTACCACAGGCTAAAGCTACTGGTCTTCCTCTTTTGGTCTGGACCAATCAATGAGCTGTGTTCCTCTCTGGTCAGTGTTTGTTTCACGGCGACGGCGACGCCAAATGAGCAGCTGGGGTAATTGCGTGACGTTTTCCAGGAGGGACTGGCTATTTCCCAGTGTGATGTCATGAAGGGAACATTTCTGATTCACCTGTATGAGCACATTCATTCGCTAAAAAGTGGAGCGAGCGAGTGACGGAGATGACAGACTTTCTTCACTTCCAGAGCCTCATAAACAGACTGTAGGATGAAGATTATTCACACTGCAGTTTAGTTTCCGTCAAGCCCCAGATAACAGACCTTGATCATTCCCAGGCTTTTTTATGGTTCTCTTGGAGATACAAGCCCACAGGGGGCCGTGAGCCTTATGTTGAATACCTCTGTTTTATATTTAACAACATAGAATAGTCCGCCCTCGCACATGCACACTTCCCCGGTCACGGCGACAGAGTGGAGTGATTGAGACGTCTCAGGCTGTGGGGGCTCTGGCAGGCTAATCCATGAAATGAAACCTGACTGGGAGGAGGAGTGAGAGGAGAGAACACCGAAGATAAGAGAGAGAGGGGGAGTGAGAGAAGAGGAAGAAGGCAGAGCGACGAGCCCGTCGGCCATCAGGACGAGCTCACAGACAGACCGAGGAGGGATCAGGGTGCGGCGCAAATCTGGGCCGCAGGTGAAGTGGAGGCGAGAGGAGTCTCACATTCCTGAGTCCAGACGGAGCGTGGTGCGAGAAACAAAGAGACGCCCGGGCAGAGGGAGGAGAAGAAAGAGAGCTGGAGTGTTGGGGACTCTTCAAACAGACCGGGCCGTGTGATGTGCCGTCTCACCGCATCCAGGCAGAAGTGTGTTTCCTCCTTCAAAGGCCGGACGGAGGCTCGCCTTCATCTCGCTGCTGCATCGTGTGTCTGTGTGACCTCAACTCTGCAAACCAACAATGGAGTGCAATCAAAATAAACTGTCGACAGTTATGACATCATATACAGAGTTAATGTGAGGAAAAAAACCCGAATCCATGAGTGTGGAGGAGTAGTTGTTGTCCAGTGGGAGGATTGGTCCCCCTTCCGATCCACAGGTTGGGTTAGGGTTCTGAGTCCTGGTCGCATCGTCAAGTCTCCTTCAGCAAAACATTGATCGTCAAGTTTCTTCCGAAGGTTGTTGGAGCACCAAAACAGTTGGTGTGTTTGTGTTGATAAACTACCAAAACATTAATGGAGTTCTGGAAAATAATTACCAATAAATACTAAACTGGTAGTACTGCGAACATGTACTTCTGAAAGACCAACCGGATGAGGACTGATCAATTGATCGATCATGATTAAGTGCTGGTTGCTACTCAACAGGCTGAGAGTCTAATTGTTGGCTGATGGATCACAGCTTCCTTCTAAAGAGTAATTCACTCTTAAAAATCACGAAAAAGAAACAATGAAAACCAAAAACATTTGTACCAGAGGAATACAAGGTGTTTTGATTCTGATCTATTGGTTATTAGTATTTATTGAGTTTCAAACAAATAACCACCTAATAATATGGAAGCAGATGTATTTACCATTTATGGTAAAGTAGAGACCAGAAAGTACAATCGTCACCAGAATTACTTAATAGCATAGAGTAATAAAAGTAGTAATAGACTATAAAACTGTCCCAATATTGGACTACCGTACATACAGAACCAACAATTCTTATCCAAAACAGATTAAACTGTTTGAGTATTCTGAAGAAGACATCAAACTAAGTTGGCATGAAAAAATACTTAACCAGTAAGTTTCAAGTATAACAGTACTGTTATATATATATATGTTGACAGATTTGTTAACTATGATGCCAACAGGGGCTACTAGTACTCTTCTTTGATACCATTTCCAAAAAATGAAGACGCTGGTATGGTTCATCAGACAAATTGATCTATAAGATTATTCTTTAAATATTGTGAGACTCCATGTATTTTCAGTGGAACCTGTCAAGCACAGGTATTCTGATTGAAAAGAATGAATTTAAAGCTTCAGTTTGAACTTAATGTTAGATTTGTAGCTCGACTGATCACAAACCAAACTCATGAAGTTTTAATCAGAAATGAACTGGAGGAACAGAGAGATCCGCGGCGTGTTGAAGGGAAAAAACAGAAGCTTAGTTGATTTGTGAGAAGGATGACGGAACGACGAGGTCACACACATTCAAGTAATGTGATATATACGGAGCCATGTGCAGCACCTGAGGCCCGAGCGAGAGACGCTCTGGTCCGCAGTGCAGCCGAGGCCGAGGAGGAAAGGACGGAGGAAAGGACGGAGCAGGCCGGCTGAGCGCCAGGCCTTTGTATCTGCCGGTTCCCCTTCTGTTTGGTCCAGGAGCAAGATGGAGAGCCTGGGTCGAGTGTCAGCTGAAGTGGAGAGGCGCTGTTGGCAGTCCTCCTCTCCACTTCACCTGCCACAGGTGGCTCTTTCATCTTCCTCCGGTCCTGCAGCCCGGCTCTTATCTCAACCCCGCCGTCGTGAATATGGATGTCTGTGCCGAGCCCCCGCCTCTGAAGGCTGGAGGAACAAATCTCATAAGATCCGTATTAATGAGCCTGAACATTGCAGTTTCTGCCAGCGATGCATATGTATGACCGGGTTTGTTCGGTAATGTGACAAATTTAATGAGACGCGTGTCCCTCCCCAAAGTTCCCCTCAAAGAATCTTCCAGAGAGAAAATAGAAGTCCCAGAGTACTAAATGCAGGTATTCTTGAAACATCCATAAACAAAGAATACCACTCCTATAATCTTTACTACTTCAGGGGGAGATTATTTATATCAACATCTGGGCCGTAAAAGCCAACAGCCTGGAATGTGAAAGATGAAAGCAGCAATTTGTTATTCATTGTTTTACGAGACGAGCTAATCTCTTTGCCATTACGCCAACATTTATAGGCGACTTTTGAATCAGGCAGAGGTAGCTGTGGCTGCGCGTGGAGTGAAACTCTATATGGCACTTACGGGCCGGTGATAATCCAGGTTTAAATCTCCTTCGTAAATTCTGCGGGCGAGCTTGGCTCCGGAGTCTTATTCAGTGGGATGTTCAGTTTAAGAGCGCTGCCGCCGACGTGATATACCGACGAGAACGCAAAGCCAGCAAAGCCCGCCGCCTCCCGCCGAGCCGGCGGCGGGGAAGGAGTGTGTCCCCCGATTAGCATTTCATTTGACCGTGCAGCCAGCTCCGTCATTTCCATGGCAGCTGCAGATTTTCTGCTGTTAACAATCACAGGATAAACAAAACCCCTCAGTCCATCTGCATGAATCACTGCCGTGTTTGCATGAGTACAGCGTAAAATGAAGCCACGGCGCTTTGAGCTTCAATCCAGAGCAACGGGACTTATTGAAATACTTCTCCTCTGACGATGTGTAAGAGATGAAAGAGTGACAAATCGATAGAGCGCGTTAACTCATTCGGTTTTGGGCACCTCGCATGTTGACAGCTTGTTATGTGCCGCTCCCTCACTCCCTCACTTCCTCACTTGTGTTCAACAGCTAATTGCAGATTAAGCCAGTGAGTCAGAAACAGTTTAATTGTTGTACGAGTTTATGTCTTCAGAAGAAGAATGATATTCCTCCACGTTTCTTAAAGTGGCTTTTACCAAGGAACAAATTATGGAAAGTCGTTCAGTCAATCCAAAAGAATAGACGTCTGTTTTGTTGAAAGATTCAAAGCAGCTGATAGTTCCAGTAATGAGGCTTCAGGTTCTCCAAAGTCAGACCTCATCCATGTTGTTCAGCGAATATTTTGATGATATGGATGGACGGTCGCATTTTCAGCTTTTTACTTCAGCTGTGAAACCTGTGATGACGTACGTGGGTGAAGCTGAGGCCCAAAGTGGGTTTTGGGGATTTAGCGAAATGACGTCACCATCAAGACTCCCCCGGAGTCTGACCCGGTGCATCACAGCGCCGCGTGCCTCTCAGTGTACCTGGGACACTTTTTCTGGATCGGACTCTTATTATAATTGAGTGTCAGTGTTTGGCTGTGGGCTGAGGCTGGCATGTTCCCTCTCTTTTTTCCTCTCGGAGAACAGTGAAAGCACAGATCCAGGCGCCGCACACTCTTGGCTGTCACTTTCCTTGGCACTGCGCTTGTTTAATTCTGGCCACCGTTGTGTCCACCCTCTGACAGGACCTCCCTCGGCGCCGCAGAACCTGGTCTACAACATCAACCAGACCACCGTCAGCCTGGAGTGGAGCCCGCCGGCCGACACCGGCGGCCGCAACGACGGCACCTACCGGGTTATATGCCGGCGCTGCAGCTGGGAACCCGAGGAGTGCGTTCCCTGTGGGCCCAACGTGGGCTTCTCTCCAGCCCAGTCGGGATTAGTGGACACGTATGTGACCATTGTGGACCTGCTGGCGCACGCCAACTACACCTTCGAGGTGGAGGCGGTCAACGGCGTGTCGGAACTGAGCCGCACGCAGAGGCTGTTTGCCGCGGTCAGCATCGCCACCGGTCAAGCAGGTAAGGACTTTTACCTCGACTTGTTTGACTCCTCAGCTCCGGAAACGCAGCGTTTGATGGTATGAATGCAAATGTACTTTCCCTCAGTTTTTCACTTGAAGGAAATCGTTCAGCAGCTTTGGGAAATATTATTTCTGATTTAGGTCGATAACGGTGTGTGTGTGTGTGTGTGTGTGTGTGTGTGTGTGTGTGTGTGTGTGTGTGTGAGTGTGAGTGTGAGAAAGTATTAGCTGAACTCATGATGGAGACAGGAGGTGGGAGGAAACACTCAGCTTGTTCTTTTCAGAGGACAGAAAAACATCCACCAGCGCCGCCGCAGCTCCACACTCCATCTTGTTTTCTCTGTTTATTCAATAGAAAAATAAACATGATGCTATAAACTGCTTTATTGGTAATTAAAGAAGACCCCCGGCATTTCTTTAAACCTGCTGTGTTTGGGGTAGGTCATGCTGACCTTGACCGTGTTTGCAGCTAAATGTTTTCGGCCTGCAGCGATGCTAAAGCTAAAGCTAAAGCTAATCTTCGTGTGATTGTCCTCGGTTTCTGGGACGTTCCAGATCTTGTGTCTCCGGCTGTGTTGTCGTCGACTTTAAGCTTCTGTGTTGGATGAGAACAGAAGCCACGGAATGAAACCACGTCAGCGTAAACATTGTTCCGTGGGTCACGCTAACTTTAGCCTCATTAGCTCGGTGGAACAATCACTGCGGTTTTTATAACGAGCGGAAAAGCTTCTGCAGCTTCTCGCACAAATCGTCACAAACATGTCCGTTGTTTGGAAAGTTGTTTTGGAACCGAGCTACAGCTCACTCCCAAATGTAATTTAAGACTTTATTGGCGCATCTTTCTGAACACGTTGAACGACATGTTGACGTAACCTTTCTACATCTTGGAGCTAAAAACACTAACATCAGCATGTCCTTCATAACGTCATTGAAAACAGATAATAGGCTGAAATAAACAGATATTTTTATTTACTTTCTCGTGTAAAATCACCAATGCTAATGTATATTTTTTTTAATTTGATACAAGCGAGGTAATGTGGGTGCTAACGCCAAAGCTAACCATTTAATTAAAGCTGAAATGCAAAAAATACATTTTAAATCCACCTACCCTGAGAGCTATGTAATCATACAATATGCAGTATTGTTGAGTATGATATAAAAATATGATATTAAAAATGGGCCGACTAGTAGTGTAGCTTCTATCTTACTGCTCTTACGTCTACTTCTTGGTCTTTTTTTTATTTCTATTAAATAAGTTAATCCCACAATCTTTCGGACTTGATCACAATCGATCACAGTTTTCTTTTCATATGTAAAATTAAATGTTTTTATTTACTGAGAACAAACGCGCAATGCATTGGACATGTAGTTTATTGAAGTTTTTGTAAAACGTGTATTGCGAGAGACAATAGATGTGCATTACATTGTGTAGCCTCCGTCACGCCGCCGGCTCGGGTCCTACTGATCGTCCTCATGAAGCCGCTTCACTGTGCATCAGCTCCGAGAGCATTAGACATCACGAATGCACCAGTTGACACTTTAATATTAAACCACTCATAAGCAAACTACAGTAATGAACCCCATTAACATTAATGGCTATAGCGTGATATGATCCATAATATTTCCAGTATGCACAACACTCAGATTAATTTAATGTGTATATCAGCACTGCAGTGGCAAACAGTATTCGCTTAGCAGTGATTCAGACTCCCGGTGGTACCTGCTGAAGAGCTGCCGCTGTGCTTGGAGCCGCGCCTCCAGGGGAATCCGCCGTAATTAAAATGCTGTGTTTTGCCTTGACTAACTGTAAATCCCTTTTTATTAATTATTTCTATGGATTCACACTACAAGGTTCCTGTTTCACTCTCGAGTGTCCGTGAAACGGCGCTGGCCCGCCAGACTACGCTCCGGCTGTGGTGATGAACAGCTTTTGGTTGGGAGTCTCTCCATAGCGACCCCTGTTGGCTGCCAGGCGGCGGTACCAGCCCGTCAGGCTCCTGATGCGTTTACACTTCAGCATTTTCATCTTTGACACTATTTTTCTGAGCCCGAAGCGAAGCGTTTCTCCTCAGAAATGTCCGAAGGCTACGGGAGGCGGTGCTGATCTGGGCTGCCTGGATGTGTTCATGTGTGGGGAAACGCAGATGAGCTGAAAGAAAGTGCGTGTGGTTACGTAGGTGTGGGACCATGAATTTAGCGAGAAACGAAGTGGCCGGAGGCCAGAGAGGTCGTGCAGCCGAAGATCAGGAGTACGGCGGGGTGAGGGTGACCTGCAGGACAAAGACGGAGATATAACAAGCGGCACGTGCAGGTTAGCGTGGCATGCGGACGGTACGCGATTACTCAGTTAACCTGGCGGAGTGTTTAGCCTTTAGCTGTTGTGAATGAGAGCAGTGTTGTGTTTGTCATTTTGAGTAAGTGGCACCATTACTGTGATGTAACACTACATCGATGGAACCAGGAGGCAGCGGCACTGAAAGTTCAGTCCGTCACCTGTGGTTCTAACGGTCTGTGGCCATCGTGTGCTTTTACATTACATCATTTACCTTTTGTTTGGGGGTTTGAAGAAAAGCCTCCTAAATACTATTTAGAGTATAATGAAGGACTGAAAAACCTCTTTGGAAAGCCAAACTAATCAAATTCCTTCGGGGTTAGCAGCTCTTCAGTCAGGGCGACCCTCTCCATCTGCTCAGTCGTAGGACAGCAGGAGAGAATAATACCTTTACCATGAAGGCTGGAATTACACAAGACTGCAGTGAATAGAATGAATTAAATGTGCAGCGAAGGAAAGTCAGCGGTGCTTTTGATATGTTTTCTTTGTATGCACACATTGTAGATATGAGAGGTTTAAAGAGGCCAGCGTTCATTCTGCAGTGGCCTGACCTCAGATTATCTCTGCCAACAACAACCAATGAGGGCATCCGACAGAGAGTCACGACCGTGTCAGCTTGTGGATTTCAATCTACGCTGGAGGGAAGAAAAAATATAATACGTGGCTTTTGGAAACCGTTTATTTGTTGACTGGTTTAAGTGGCAAAGGAAAAAAGCTTCTTCCCAAAATATCCCCGACTCAAGATCCACCAATGTGGTGAGTTGAGTTTTCACGATGGATGGATAAGCACTGATGTCATCATGCAAAGTTGTCCTGCTTTAAAGAGCTTCTTTTAAAAAAAGCACCGTGGTTTGGGTCAACAGGAAATACTCATAGTTAAAAGAACAAGGACCCGCTGACGGGTTTCACTGAGGAAAGCAGAACAGCTCCGGTGTTAGTCGGAGTGTGAATTGATTGACTCTCTTCCTCGACGTGGCTCCGGACTCTGTTAATCCTCTGGTCCTTCTATCAAAATAAGAGTCTCCGGTTGCAGAAGCTGAGATCGGTGGTACCGGGTGTGTTGCTATTTCCATAGAGGAAAACTGTCGAGCTTCTACACCGGATCACTTCGGTGAGTGTTTTTACTTCAAAACACGACATCATTTCAAACCAACCCCCGAAAAGATCCGACAAACTGAGACCCTGTACGATCAGCTGCCGCTTCAGTTCTGTTCCACGGAGTCAAAACTCTCCACATGACGTAGGCCCCGTTTAAAAAACAGGGTGTTTTCATGGTGGGCCACTTGGTGGCGCTGTTGGTTGTTTTTGTACTGAAACCACACACACACAAACTACCAAGTTGAATTGTTATTATGGTGACTGTCAAAATAAAACTACTAAGTTGGATTGTTATTACAGTGACTGTCAAAATAAAAGTACCAAGTTGGACTGTTATTACGGTGAATGTCAAAATAAAACTACCAAGTTGTATTGTTATTACGGTGACTGTCAAAATAAAACTACCAAGTTGGATTGTTATTATGGTGACTGTCAAAATAAAAGTACCAAGTTGGATTGTAATTATGGTGACTGTCAAAATAAAAGTACCAAGTTGGATTGTTATTACGGTGACTGTCAAAATAAAACTACAAAGTTGGATTGTTATTATGGTGACTGTCAAAATAAAAGTACCAAGTTGGATTGTGATTACGGTGACTGTCAAAATAAAACTACAAAGTTGGATTGTTATTACGGTGACTGTCAAAATAAAAGTACCAAGTGCAGGAGAATATGGACTGGGAGTCATGACACCACGGAGGAAACATCGTTGTGACTGTCCTTACTGAGCATGTGCAGTAGAACTCCTTACTGTGGCCCTGGTGACCATGTGCAGTAGAACTCCTTACTGTGGCCCTGGTGACCATGTGCAGTAGCAGCGCTTCTGGCATCTACATTCCCCCCGTTTCCATGGCGACAGTGTGGGAGCGTTTTCATTCAGTTCCACTTCACAAACCGTTGCCGTTTCAGCGGCTCCGACCATCGTTGTCGTGTAAACGGGGCCTTGGTCTCGTAGTTCCTGAGCTTTTTTTCCTTTGACCTCTGACCTCTGATTTGAGAAAACACCCCCGTGAAGCCGAACACCGGCGGACGCACGTTCTCAAAATAAAAGTCACTGTCAGACGCTTTAAAAACTCTTCTTGACTTTCTTTGGTATGACGAAATCTGTTTCTGTCAAACCTGGCGAGAGAAAACCCTTTGGTCTAGTCTCTGACTGGACGTCCTCTAACAAGTTTGAAAAGAATGAACTGACTCTGCTTCAGTTTGTCAATAAGTGGACGACAGGTTATGACGCTTGGTGGGACGTTAGCCGCCGTTTGTCTAGTTTTGTCTTTGCCCTGCTTTCAGAAGACACTGCCTGTAGGAAAGGTGCAGTCCTCAGCACACTGACAGTCTCCTCTGTGAGGTAAATGTCACGTATGGCAGGATTCCCTGGAGCGACTGAAAGTGGCTTTCGCTCTGTGTCGTGGTCGCAGGCGATGTTTGTGACCAGTGTTGCTTGTTTCTCATCTTCTGCAGACATTAGCTCATTGTGCTGCTCACTGGACCCTCACCATGTCCGGCGCTCTCCGAGCTGGAGGGCAAATGCTTGAATGCTTTGTAATTGGAACGTCGGCGCTTCCTAAAACAATCGGGCCTTCCTGGCCGAGCATGCAGGACCACTCATTAGAGAGTGACTGCATTATTAAAGCCTTTATGGCTCATCATTCAGAATTGATTAACCTTTGCAATGGAGAGGCGCTGGAGGCCCAAAGTGCTGAAAGAACCTTAAAAAAGTAAAGCCCTCGCCTCCATGCCTCCCATATCCACCTGCTGAATGATAATCAGCGTGAACAGGGGGACTGCGGTGCACCAACGAGCGGCGTGTGAATGCAGATGGTGATCCATCTGATGAGGAATTCACACCTCCCTTAATTATACCAAAGGAAATGTCTGGAGCGGCAGAAGATGCTGAGTGCTTATTGTTCCCACAAACCTAATTACCTCTCAGCTCTGTCTTAAATGACTTTAAGTAGAGGCTGCAAGTTCCTCAGCTTGATTTCTCCGGCTCTGTCTTTGCCGTAGTTGAATGGGAATTTGTGGTGTCGGGGATTTTTCTTCCCTGCCATCTTCGCCGCCGCCGCCCTGCGCTGGAAGTTAAGAGTGTGTTTCAATCAGCACTCCATTGTGAGTCGATCGCGCCGCAGAGCCAACCTCGGAGGCCCTCCTCGCCCGAGCTCTCCTCAAGCACACTTGTAAACAAGGCCTTTTGTTCTTCCGGCACACTCGTGAGTGGGCACTGCTCATAGAATTACCATTAATATTTATTCAAGCGGCAGTTCACATCTCCGAGCCAGAAAACTCACGGCGGCGAAGGACGCGGAAATAGGATTGGGAATTGATTGTGGGAAAGGCTACAGGACGGGGTACATACTCGGCTGGAGCCGGAGCGGCGAGGCGGGGTTCAGGTGCAATCAGCCGGAGGTGTAAACAACATATTGAGTGAAAGGAAGAGCCTGTGGAAATTGATTTTAATGTTGACTGGCTGCATTAGCCGGCAGCGCAGCGCCTGTTGCCCTCCGATAGCAACTTTCACAATAGTTGAGCTGTGCTCCGACGCATTCTCCGGCTCCGACTCCACCTCGGAGCCGGAGAACAGGGGCAGTGACTCCGCGCATTATTTAAAAATCAGGTTCGTTTGCATGGAAATGTTGGAGAATGCCAAGTCATTTCCATGGGCGCCACTCCACCACGTCTGATAAGACAGACTTCACATTTTCGATTATTTGTCAACAAAGATGGCCTCGCCTGTCGGTACAAGAGTTTCTTTTGTCCTTCAGACGGTTTATTCCGACATTAGGGATAATGTGGGAGCAAAATACCTCCACTTAAAATGTGTATACAGTACTTCTCCCCCCCTGTCTTCTGCAGGGACTCGGCCAAATTAAATAGTAAAGAGTCGACATTGTTTTGGTACTTGTGACTTGTTTTTAGAAAAGAGGGCATGAGAAGGACAGATCTGATAGTAATAATAGTCATTTAACATCCCAGCCTGAGTGTTGTCAGGAGGCAGCAGCTCTCGGTTAATATAGTAAAATGATTGCTAAGAAAATATCTGCGAGGATCAAACATTTAATGTCATGTACGTGGAAACCTTTCTCCTGCCGCTTCTTCTTCGTGTCCAGAGAAGAAACTCCCAGTGCTGTTGAGTTTTTATACATTTTATAAGTCAGTGAGGGTTATTGGCTGGTAAAAATACCACCGCTGTAACCTCATGAGTGCAATGCTGTAAAAGCTCTGAAGGCTCCGCCACATAAAGTGCATCATAAAAGCATCCAGTACGCCGTCTGATTACATCTTATACGTGGACGTGTGGGCTCAGAGAGAGCACCGTGTACAACACCGTGCTAGTTCTTCCCTTCCCCAGTCTGGATCGGGGGAAACAGACGAGTGTGAATTCAGCTGGAGTCGGAGTCTTCCTCCCCAGCCTCAGTCCTTTCCCACCAAAAACTGTGAAATCTGTGACATGATGAAGATCGAGGAAGACCTGAAAAGGACAGTAACTGTACCAAAAAGACCTTCAGCCTAAACGCCGTCATTTCTAAACATCAGCTGAGACTCGATCTCCCAGTTTCAATCAGGCTCCTTTTGCTCTTGACTTATCGTTTCTGTTTATTTTTAGCCTTTCTTCACTTCATTTGTTGTGCAGCACTGTGAGAATGTGGCCTGACGTTTCAGCCCCCCCCCCAGTACAAACCTATTTAAACATTGAAGGAGAACAACAGGCTATTCCCTTCAGTGCCGGCGGAGGGGAGGGGGAGGAAAAGCTACAGAGGCAAGCAGAATGGAAGCTAAGCATTCCACTTTCATCTGAACAGCCTCTCCTGCCTGAGAAGCAAATCTCCCCGTTTAGCTCTGCGGCGGAGTGATTCGGTGTCGTTAACCATCGGCAGGTCCGATCAAAGGGATTATTTTAATATTAAATATTAATAGGTGTAAGCTGACACCCAGCCACTCGGTGGTAACCAATACTTTATTGACACTTTATCATCACTAAGTGGATATTGTCGGGTGCATTTGTGAAAGTAACACTCGGGGAACAATAAGTCCATTGATTTGTCCCTTTTTGTGTTCTAATCTGCCTTGGTGGCCCCGAACAGAGGGATTGATTGATTCGGAGGAGTCCCCCCTGACCACCGCCAGCCAGTGTCATTTTCTAGTTAAGCGGATCCTCCTTTGTAGCAGTTGTCCCCCGGTTTTACGTTACCTGGGAGCCCATTCTCCTCACCCCCTGCGACACCCCCGCATGCCCCCACGTAATTCAATGAGCGTCCGGGCAAAGCAGCGACATTCAACAGCTGCAATACAAAAAAAAAAAAAAAAAAAAAGAAGCAGCAGAAGAAGAAGAAGAAGAAGCGTCGGTGGTCTCAGAGCAGCAGCTCGGAGCACTTAACCTGTAGCTTTTCTGTAAATGCCTCCTGATTGTCTGTCACCCAATCCGTCAGCAATGAATAATTTTCATGGAAGGTGCACTTTAATTACTTTCCCATTTAAATGGCATTATCGTGGCCTATCTAGGTAATTAATCTCACCAAGTATCCTGTTTCAGCCTTTTATTGCTGGCAGACGAGCTCCCTAAATCCCCCCCCGAATCTGCCCTGCTTGAATGAGTCCTCCTTTCGCAGGAGCTGGCGTTGCCGCTGTCCCCTTCACTTGGCCGCTGGACGGTCCTTTTCTCCGGGAGCAGCCAGCTGCTCTGCTGCCCTGCTGCTCTGCTGCTCTGCTGCCTTGGACGACGAGCCGCTGGCGGCCAGAGCGGCCTCAGCCAGCACGGTGGGCCGATCAGGCACTTTGAAATGGTTTTGCGATGAAATTCTTTCAGCAAATGGGAGCTGATCCAGCGATGTTGTGTCAGATACGTCCAGTTGGTCTCTGCCAGACGTGCGTTTGGACTCGGCAGGATTCCTCCAAGTGTCTGGTTGAAGATCCTGAACATTTCACTCTCAACAACAACAACAACAACAACAACAACATGGCGGACGATCTGCTGCAGGTGTTTTATTTCTGGACTATGGAATATCTTCTTCATTTTTGTGTCTTTCTGTGTCAGAGTTACAGCACCCCCTGTAGGCCTGGGATGTGTACTACATCGTTCTGAGTGGTTTTCATGGTATTGTGTGAATGGGAAACTTTTTCAGAACAACGTGGGAGAAAACAGATCGTTTGGCCGGAGTGGACAGGACCTTTTGTCACGTAATTAACTGAAAACATTTAGTCGCTATGCTCAACGTTTTAACGTACTGACATACTTTTTAAAGGTTATTTCAATAGTCACATTCCACAGTCACATAAATAACTAATTAACATCAATATATGCATTTTATATGTCATGAATACCAAAAGACCTTTTGCTTAAAGGAGCGTATTGATATATTAGTGTAACATATTTCTCACTGTGTATAAAGTCAGATTGTTTGCTGTGATGTGAAAAGCTAATTACAACAAAAGTTCATCAACAGTGTCTGTTGTCACTCATTAAATACTGCGCGACACTTCGTCAGGTTTTAACATGGTTCTTAAATAAAAGCTGCGCTCAGTTTGAGCAGGACGGGATTTTCCCCGACTACTTGGTTAAGTTGTCTGATCAAACATTCTGTCGGTTCACGGCACATTTCAAATGAGCCGTTTGGATGGTGATACACCCAGAAACCACTGCAGCAGAGGTTTTATGTCGGAGTCATTAAAATGGGTGGGACACTTGTATGTTGCTGTAAAAGCAACATTAAAACAGAGTTAATGCTAACGTCCTCAGAACCACGTCCAACTCAAAGTTCTGTGTTGGATTACGGTTCTAAAAGGATCTTCTGTGACGCCGCGGTGTTGAGATCAAGTGGAGGTTTGGTGGATTCAGCTGATCGTTCTCCGGGTCTTCAGTGTGTCGCAGCAGCTGAGGAGCAGCTGGTTGTTCTGCTGGGAAGCAGGAAGACCAGTCATTGACAGGGGAGGAAGGCTGGCTAATAATCCAGGATATATCTGCTGGATTTGAAAGCTTCCCCCTCCAAAAGACGCCGTTTGTTATTTTGCTCATTGCGACTCCAGTTGGAGTGTTTATGAATTTCCGGCCTCACACCGTCTCTTCCTTCCTGCGGATTGCTTTTGTTTATTTCCACACAAACTGCGGCTCCAGTTCTGTTTGTTTGTGTTCATTCAGACTGCGGCGTTATTAATTGGGAACATAAGATATGATTTGGGTTGTGAGGAGCTTTGGAGACGTTGCAACATTCATCTGGGAACACGTGGAAGTTGAAACAGGGGGCGCTGCCTGGTGCCGGGCCTCGTCCTATAGGCTGCCTCGCCCCCCCAAAGCAGAGACGGCTTTAATTATTCAAGCCTCTGCAAGGCAGCAGGAACATACCCCGGCAATAAGTTGCTCTTTTTTTTCTTCTCGCAGTCAATCTGCTGTTTACCTTCCCGCAGAGGTTAGCGGCACATTTATCAGCTCATGTCTGACAACTCTCTTTTTCACTAAACACGTTGAGCGTATCGACAGTCTGTGTGATGTTACATCCGACCCTGTGTGTTTTGAGGCATCAGACTTCCTCCCCCGCGTGTGTGAATCCAGCGCCGGGCTCCGGGCCGCATGTCCAAGTGTCTTCAGGCAAGACGCGGAGCGGCTAATCCGCTCTGTCGCTGCCGATACAAAAGAGAGGAATTCCTTTTAATACGCAAAGTCGTCAAAAGTGTCAGCCAGACGCAGATAATCGTGATCCGACTATCGGCAGATCTGACAAGGACAGCAAAAATAAACTGCTCAGAGGAAAGGCAGGATTTCTTTCAGAATGCTAAAGCCGAGCAGCCCGTTCATTTCCTGCCAAATTATGGCCGGCCCTCTGTTACTGGATCTGTGGTGGAAGCGCAGCTGTTTTTAGCTCCGCTGTGTCCTGTAACGTGACTCACAGCGACTCTCGCCACCGTTTCTCTCACTTTCTATGTAAATATGCAACGGATGGCGATACACAGAAGGTCCTTTAACTTTAGAAACTTTTCAGAATTCCAACACATTGTTAGTGGCACTTTTATCAGCTTTCCTTCTTTAAAAAAAGATTAAAATAAAAATGTTTTCCCCCTTGCGTCAAGACTTTCCTGCAGTTGTTGGATTTTAATGATCCGACTGAATAAAACATGTTGATATCCATCCCATAATGACCTATAATTAACAGTAATGGAGTTTTATGGTCACAAGAATCAATTTCTTTGTTTCCAATGGATTCTCTTTGATTAGTTTATAAACCACAAATGTACTCTGTGTACTTGCCCTCAAAGTACTCAGTTAGATTTAAATACCAAAAGCTTCGTCAGCTACATTTAGGCAAAGGAAATCTACTGTTTTACATCCAAGCATCAGAGGGACAGAGGTTGTTTGATTACAAAATAACACACCAGAAGAGAATAAATGAGGTTTAAATACAAGAAAAACCCAAATGACTGTTTGTCTGTTGGATTTATTTATAGTTGTTGAGGTTTGAATATTCTCACGTCATGACTACGTACATCCATTGGTTGCTTAAAAATCTAAATGGGTGAAGTTTGGTTTAACTTTGCACATTTACATCTGTTAGAGTTCCACGCAGAACCCTGAACTCCACCAATGAGACACAAGGTAACTGAGCTCAGGAAGTAGAAGAACATAAAAATGTTTGTACGCTTCTGAATGAATATGCTTCCTTTGGGTTCAGCATGTTAGTGAAAGCTCGTCCTAACATCTCAACAGAGACGTTCATATGTGTATTTATTTTTAAATCCACACATTATTAAGCCCCTTTAGTGCGTTTAGATGATTGAGTATGTGAAACAGCGTCGAGGCTCTATATTCCAGGAGCACGTGTGGAGATACGGCGCCGGAGCACCTGAGTCGTCTCCAGGCCGCCGTCCTCCGCCGGGTGACAGATCACGAGTCTTCATGAAATTACAGACCTGAGGGGCAGCTGATGAGAAATGTCACTGTCGACCAAAATGGAACTCTAATATATTCCGTCTCAGGTTTGTTGGACACTTATTAATGTCTCTCAGTGAGCGCCACTAATTAAGGCAGTCAGTCTGCTGCAGCAGATGAAGCGTGGGACAAATAACGGTGTGACCTGAGAACAAAAGAGCTGCCGGAGAGAATACATGTTCAGCTGAGCTGTGAAGGAGTAGGAGCGTTTGTTTCGCCGCCACGCACCTTCAGAACCTTTCTTCTGTCCTCGTGCGTATTTTGTGAGACCTCGCAATGACTGG
The DNA here is from genome assembly GCF_963383615.2 of Lipophrys pholis. Taxonomy (NCBI): domain Eukaryota; kingdom Metazoa; phylum Chordata; class Actinopteri; order Blenniiformes; family Blenniidae; genus Lipophrys; species Lipophrys pholis. Next base: position 3,002,645 of record NC_137649.1, on the reverse strand, counting down.
AAAACTCAACAATGAAGAATCCCATGTTACTAATGCTGCAAGCAGCCTGGAATGGGTCCTCGCTGCTGAGACTGTCAGCCGTTACATGTTTGTCGTCAGGGTCACAGTCTGATCAGAAGTGTGAAATTGGAGGCCGATCGGAGCATGCGCAGGTTATGCTGACTCCACTTCCTGCCTCCATCAGGTGGCGCTATAGCTGATGGTCATCGTCGTCTTTTGGCTGTGATGAGAGCCGCACTGTGAAGCGACGTGTAAGGTTTGAGGGCAGTCGACCACGTTCAGGCTCTTTACATTTGAATACCTTGTGCTTCCCAATCCCTTTTCTATCAACGGGTCACATTCAACACCTCGGACGAGCTCACCCCCTAACATTTGGACCTTTGGGCCAAAATTAGCCGCCATAGCTGACTTCCTGTTGAGTTTTTCCACTCCTAGAATATTTTGTGTGTCTTGGGTTCTTACATATGTGTCCTGAATTCCGTAGCTCTTCAGTGAAACGTGATGCGGGAGCTTCATTTTCTACATTTTGCAGGTGGCGCTGTTGAGCCATTTTGCCGTTCACATGTGTGTTTCCCAATAAGCATAAACGTTTTTGCCTGATCGCAGGCGTGCGATGAGTTTGGTAACTGCCTCCATGCCGAAGTGTCCTCGGGCATGGCACTGAACCCCAAACTGCCCCCATTGCAGTGACAGCTCCTTGTACGGCTGCAGCCTCCACTGGTGTGTGAATGTGTGTGTGAATGGGTGAATGTGATGAGCTATGTAAAGCTCTTTGGGGCTGTTGTCAGCTAAAAAGCGCCTTATAAGTTAGTCCGTTTACCATTTACTTAATCTTTATTCATAATTCTTGACATTTGTAAATGCGTTGGTTCTGTGGGGAGCGTTCCAATAAGGTCCTCCCACCTTGGTGCTCAGACCCGAATGATCCGCTTCAGCTCGTGGGACAAAACTCCCATTTACCAGAAGAAGCTTTAACTTGATTTCTATTGTTTGGATTCATCTTTATGGATCTTTTTCGCATTTGAAAGAATTTTGTGAGAAAGTGTACAACTGAAAAGATTTTTCTCCTCTAATGTCAGTTAGCTTAGCCTCGTTAGCATCGGTTGCTATGTTAATAGAACGACCCCAAAACCCCCATCACTCCTCTCTGTTTTGCTTTTTTGGGCTTGTTGTTTTTTTGCCTGAATTTAGTTTCTGAATGAATTTGTATTTATATCCATCACATATCTGCCGTGTATCTCATCTGTGTTTGCTTTGTGGCTTTGTAAAGTGAACATCTGTCCGGCCATCCTAAGAATACAATCCATTAGAGCCGTCGCTGAAGGCTCGGCCGACCTGTGATTGACATTTTATGGACTAAATGGCCAGTCAAGTCATTGGGAAAGTAATCGGTAATAAAAACATTTGTTACTGGCACTGCTTTGGCCATAAATCAGCAGGAAGGCAACTGTCAGCGTTGTTCTTTAATCTCAAGTCGTCTAATGGGAAAGTGAAACTTTTGTGTTTCGGAGTTGTCCCGAGTGTCGCGGAGGCTGCCGGCCGCTCGGCGGAGGAGCGCCGGCCGCTCGGCGGAGGCCTCCGGCTGTGCTCTGGAATGCAGCCGACCTCCATTTACTGCCCACCGGTGACTGTTAGGCCTCAGTAAACACCCCAACACTCTTTCCCCCTCCAGCTTTCAGCTGCATGTGCCTGCCCAGCTCTCTCTCTCTCTCTCCCTCTCTCTCTCTCTCTCTCTCTCTCCCTCTCTCTCTCTCTCTCTCTCTCTCTCTCTCACACACACACACACACACACACACACACACACACCCAGTCAGCATGCACCTGTGGCTCCCCGAGCCTCCCTTTATATGGAACACATGCTCAGGAATGTCACGGCCCCGGCTGCAAATGGCTCTCCGCTATAGAGCCGTCGGAGTGTTTCATTTCCTGCTGAAGGAGTTAAAAAGACGTCCAGGGGTAATAAAAAGCCGAGCGGGGCTGCATGCTGGAGGTGCCCAGCGGTAGAAAAGCCCCTCCACTGGACAAACACACACAAACAAACTGCCGGCGATCTGGTGACTGTGGAGCTTTGACGGCTGTGCTGTGGTGCGGGGTGTTGTCTGGTGCTGTGGAGCAGGAGAGGTCAGAATCCATTCATCACATTGGACAACAACAACAACAACAACAACTACACCGCTGGAGTCTTCGCCCTCTGGGTGTTTGGAGGAGTGAAACAGTCGACTGTGTATCCGACATAAACGGAACCACCAATCAATCTAGAAGCTGACGGGATTTTAACATTTAGAGCTCAACACTTTGGATCAGGGACTTTTTTCTCCTCAAGGATGTTTAGTCTAGATATTTTTAACGTTATTTTGAAAACCTGACCTCGAACCGATCCGAACCTTGATGAGAGTCGGCTGTTGTGAACGGTTGTGCGATCGCTGTGTGACTGCAGCAGATGAAGAGCTGGAACGCCCCGGGTTACAGAACTCCTTCAGACGTTTCCTAGATTAGACACAAAACAAGTCTCTTAATTTGAAAGGTCATAAGCAGTTTCAGACGGACTGGACTGACCAGTTAGATTTTGGTGCAATAACCTATAAATTATGACAACTTCATAGGTTTTAGAGCATGTAATCAGATTACTTTTGGTCCATTCACCCACAGAAAGCCTCTTTTTCAGGGTTAAAGACACTCGATGGCTCCAGTAATCACGGTTTGTGAATCCGCCGTCGCAGTGTGTTGAAGCTTCTTGATCGATGAGAAAGTTCTATCGTCATCATGTCGTCTTCATGTCATCATCATCACGTCGTCATCATGTCGTCTTCATGTCGTCTTCACGTCGTCATCACGTCATCATCATGTCGTCATCATGTCGTCATCATGTCGTCATCATGTCGTCATCACGTCGTCATCACGTCGTCATCATGTCGTCTTCATGTCGTCATCATGTCGTCATCATGTCGTCATCATGTCGTCTTCAAGTCGTCATCATGTCGTCTTCATGTCGTCATCATGTCGTCATCATGTCGTCATCATGTCGTCATCACGTCATCATCACGTCGTCATCATGTCGTCATCATGTCGTCATCATGTCGTCATCATGTCGTCATCACGTCATCATCACGTCGTCTTCATGTCGTCATCATGTCGTCATCATGTCGTCTTCATGTCGTCATCATGTCTTCATGTCGTCATCATGTCGTCATCACGTCGTCATCATGTCGTCATCACGTCGTCATCATGTCGTCATCACGTCGTCATCATGTCGTCATCACGTCGTCATCATGTCGTCATCACGTTGTCTTCATGTCGTCATCACGTCATCATCATGTCGTCATCATGTCGTCTTCATGTCGTCTTCATGTCGTCATCATGTCGTCATCATGTCGTCATCATGTCGTCTTCATGTCGTCATCATGTCGTCATCACGTCGTCATCATGTCGTCATCACGTCGTCATCATGTCGTCATCACGTCGTCTTCATGTCGTCATCATGTCATCATCATGTCGTCTTCATGTCGTCATCATGTCGTCTTCATGTCGTCATCATGTCGTCTTCATGTCGTCATGTCGTCATCATGTCGTCATCACGTCGTCATCACGTCGTCATCACGTCGTCATCACGTCGTCATCACGTCGTCATCATGTCGTCATCACGTCGTCTTCATGTCGCCATCATGTCGTCATCATGTCGTCATCATGTCGTCATCATGTCGTCATCATGTCGTCTTCATGTCGTCATCATGTCGTCATCATGTCGTCATCACGTCGTCATCACGTCGTCTTCATGTCGCCATCATGTCGTCATCATGTCGTCATCATGTCGTCATCATGTCGTCATCATGTCGTCATCATGTCGTCATCACGTCGTCATCATGTCGTCATCATGTCGTCATCACGTCGTCATCATGTCGTCATCATGTCGTCATCATGTCGTCATCATGTCGTCTTCATGTCGTCGTCATCATGTCGTCTTCATGTCGTCTTCATGCTCAGGATACTGAACTGCAGTAAATCCTGCTTTCCCATCAGAGCCCCGCCGCACTAATCTAAATAAAAAAATGGCGTGCTAGCCTGATATGGCGCTGGCCCGCAGCGCGGGACTGACGCTAGCCCTCGCCCGTTCTGTTCCACGTCCCTGCTTCAGCCATTTTAACAGAAGCTGTGAAAACAATCCAGCTTGACTGACGTCTTCTTGCAGGCGGGATCGGGACATTTTCTCTTCTTCTGCAGCCTTTTGACTGCACATGGCCGTATTGTGTTTGTAATAAAGCCGCTCACTCCGCCAGTGTTTACTTCTCCTTTCCGTCTGCGGCTCGCTGAAATGCTTTATGGTTGTAGAACTGGCAGAGGTCTCCGGTTGTATAATACAGTCGTGCTCTGCAGTGGCAGGAGGGTGAGTGGGTACTTTTTATGTTTTCTCCTTGGTTGTGTGAGCATTACTCACTGGTGCTTTGTGAGATGAGAAAGGGTTCGGGGGGGGGGGGGGGGGGGGGGGGCAGATTGACAGCTCGGCTTTTTTCCTCTTTCATTGTCTCATCAGCATACTGTCTCCTGCAGTGAGGAAAACTAATTATGTCTTCAACCCCCTGCCTCCCCCTCCCCCCCCCCCCCCCCCTTCCCCTTTTATTCAGATCATCACACTTGGAAATCATAATGAGTTTGTGGCAGACCACTTTGGCTTTGGAGAAAGGGGAAGAAGGGGGGGGGGGGGGGTTAAAAAGAAAATCAGAAAATTCCATTTTGCCTTTGCTCAAACAGGCCGCCGGCAATTACGGGTCACCTTTTGACCCTCCGAGCCGTCGCCTCGAATTCTTTCAGGGCCTGAGCGAAACTTTGTCTGCAGCCCCGAAACACCTGCTCCGTTCTCCTCATCTGGACTCTAAAGCCGCGCTGCACAACTCTTTCCTCTTATCGAGGTGTGTGACAGCCGTCCGCTCGGCTGCCCGCAACCGTCTGGTCACAAACAACGACCAAAAGATTGTGGCGGCTCCAGATCCGACAGGACGCCCCGTCTGGGCCGCAAAGCATCTGGGCCAGGGCGAGAGGAGCGCTGGGCTCTCCTGGACCGTCTCATACCGTCACACACTTCTGCTGGGAGAAAATAATTACACCGTCCTCCCTGTGATTTTACAGATTGTGGACAAAATGCAAGAGTTCAACTCGTTTAAAAAAAAAAGAAATTCAGCTGGAAACAGATCAGTTAGTTTGAGTAAAACAGCTTTCAGGCAGGTGGTTGTGAGAGATTTTTTAAGAAGCAGAATATCGGCTCAGCGAGCTTGGAAGCCTTTCCAGAGTTTCAGGGTTACGTCTCTGCAGTTTGTGAGTCATTTCAATGTTCATCCAGCTCTTTTCCTTAAAGAGCTTTTCTTATACTTTTGCCTCCTCAAATGCTTCTTCCCGCCTCCAGTAATTCCGTGGTGTTAATCATTTATTCAGGCTTTTTCCTCTCGTTATCTGAGATCGTCTCTCCAGAAAGAAATAACATACCAACTTTTAACAAAGGGCCGAGGATGACACCAAAAGTTCTTAATCCCAGTAAGCTGTGAAAAGCAAGTGTTGGTTTAACTTTGGGCTCAGAGGGTGTGAGGCTGTCCTCAGTGCAGTCGGTTCAGATGGACCGTCTCTCGGCTCGTCACATCTTAAGAAGAACATAATTACCGTCAAGTTAGTCCGACACTGTAATCAGGTCGGTGGTGGAACGGACCAGAGCCGCACCGATTAGTTAATCAACTGATGAGCAAACAAGTGGGAATCAAACAGTAAAATCAATGTGTTGTTGGCGGGACATTTTCCCAGCTAAATGCTGGGATCTGGTTTATCGTGCAGCAGATTGAAGTTCTGATGAAATAAAACACATCGAGTCGTTGCTTCTATCAGACAAGAAAAAGCTGGAATCATGAGGAATATTCTTCACTTTCAGCTCGAGAGCACAGGACTGTTTCCTCACCTCACTTGTACAATTCAAATGAGACTTGCTTCACTACATTACACATTTATTTCCATTCTAATCTTTCCCAGTGGCTCATTGTCCTGGTGTGAAAGCAGCAGTCACCGAATATGTTGAAGAAAGAGTTTGTTATTGATCTGTGTGCTGCGCGCTCTCATCAGAAGCATCTCTTTGTGAAGTTATAAAGGTTCTATCGTCATAATGCAGATTCTGGATGAATTTATTACATTTCAAAGCCAGGATTTATTAGCACTGGGATTTAGGGACGAGCGTATAATGAAGGTATTGCAGATATTACAAGTGGTTGTTGGACAGTTTTCATTTTCTACGTTGAAATATTTCCAGCCGGCTGACATTCCAGCCCCTCCAACAGTGAAACCTGTACGGTGGGCTGTTCCATGGACGTTTATATAATGACACAAATATGCGATTGTGAAGACAAATGAATAAAAATCGGATGAATTAATCAGATTGATTTGTCAATTTGCCAATTCCAAAGTGCTGCAATCAGCCCTGACCCAGTCAGGAGGTCCAGTGGGTTCATTTGGACGAGCTCTCAGGACACAAGCGGCCTGTTGGTTGCTTGTTTGTCCACCAGTGTTTGGCTTCACTGCCATGTTGTTCTGGGAAAATGGAAGGAAATCACAGATTCAGAACCTTTTATGATTTACTGAAAACATTACTAATAACATTAGAAAAACTAATCATATGATAAAACCAGCTTCAGGTGTTCTAACAGAAGTTAACCCTAACTAAAAACACAAGAATAAATAAAGATTATGGCTGCAAGGTTCCAGGCTGTAGAACGTTTTGGTCACGGACCCTATGTGAACTGTATCTCTTACTGTCATGAACTTTTAGGGTTTTATTTCTATTTGGACATAAATATTGTAAATCGTTTTTATGGTTTACTAAATAAATACCAAGATCACATGTTACAGTATTAGTGTATAATAGTGAAATGTGTACAATCTATATCACAGTATATTTACAAGCAGTGTTTTAGGTCTAGACGTCGGCCTTCCCACCTCGTGGGAATCGTCTTCCTTGGAGTCACACACCAGGTTGTGTCTGGAGTTCGTCTTAGAAAAATAATAAGGAAATACACCAAGGGCAAGTTTTAATCAATTCTAATAGTATTTTGAAATGTGGCTTGTGTCTGAAACATCCACCGAGGATGGTTCCCGTGTTCGAAATGTCCCAAGACTTCCGTGTCCAAAACGTCCGTGTCGGAAGCCTCCGTCCACCTGGTGTCCATGAATAATCCTCCTCACTGGTACTGAAATGCAAAAACAACCTGGAAAGCCTCGGCACTACTATTCCTCCGACACTGCATATTTATTCAACTGTTTCGGGGGGAAGTGTGAGTTCTCGTCAACGTCACAGAAACCCAGAAGCCACGTTCCACTTTGTGTCGTGGAGCGATTCTTCTGCGAGAACCGTGAGCAGATATGTATTCTCAGAAGAAAGATTAGATCTAAATGAAAGTTGGAAGAGCCAGCATCCTCTGAGACCCAGCTAATTAAATTTGCAGATTCCTCCCAAATCATCACGTCGGTGACTCCAATCGAACGCTGCCAAAAAGTGTGTCGCATGGTGTTAAAGGCAGTATAGTCTGGCAGTGCTGGGTGAGCGGTGAGACGGAGAACCGCCGCCGAGACCCCGGTGGATTCAGGAGGTTGAGCTCTTCACTGAAAACACTAGAAATAAGAGAATCACTTGTTAATGTCATGACGTTGTTCGCTGCCTCCTGGAATTAAATTACCTTGGAGGTTGGGCGAGCCGGTGTTCGGACCGACTGTTTGTTAATCTGACGTGGAACAGATAACATCCCCGACGTTCTAACTGGAAGTGAATCAAAGGGCGATAACAGCAGATGAATCCAGCGGTGGGAGCGTCTGACAGCCGCCCGAGACAAACACATACTGTAAAGAGAAAGCTGCTCACAAACTGGAAAAACTCGCAGGAGGAAGGAAAAAACTGCTGCACAGGCAGATGTGAAATTATGTTATTGAGTATTGTGATAAGGGAATGATTTACGATAAATACAGACTCTCAAAGCCATGACGTCAGCGGACTTTCAAATTCCACTTGACTTTTTGTGGTAATTTTTTCTGGATTTTTATGCTTATTTATGCAATTTGTCCACCAGTTTCAAGGTAATCTGTCTTTAAAAAAAAAATTACTGTTAGAACTAGTTAATTCTATAATTATTAGAACTAAATGGTTTAATTCTACTTTCTTTAATCTTTAAAATGCTGTCATTCTGAATTTACAGTGCGTGAATGTTGCACATCGCATGTTAACCCGATTAATCACTGGTGAATTTGTGCATTTTGTTATTGTGATAAAACCATTTATAGATAAATAGATAGATGGATGGATGGATGGATGGATGGATGGATGGATGGATGGATGGATGGATGGATGGATGGATGGATGGATGGATGGATGGATGGATGGATGGATGGATGGATGGATGGATAGATAGATAGATAGATAGATAGATAGATAGATAGATAGATAGATAGATAGATAGATAGATAGATAGATAGATAGATAGATAGATAGGTAGGTAGGTAGGTAGGTAGGTAGGTAGGTAGATGTATAGATAGATAGATAGATGGATATTTAGATAGATAGATGGATATTTAGATAGATAGAGAGATAGATAGATGGATATTTAGATAGATAGATAGATAGATAGATGGATATTTAGATAGATAGATAGATAGATAGATGGATATTTAGATAGATAGATAGATAGATAGATAGATAGATAGATAGATAGATAGATAGATAGGTAGATAGATAGATGGATATTTAGATAGATAGATAGATAGAGAGATAGATAGATAGATAGATAGATATATAGATGGATATTTAGATAGATGGATATTTAGATAGATAGATAGACAGACAGACAGACAGACAGTACTTTATGGACAAAATATAAACTAATCCTACTTTCTAACAAATTACTTTCAGGATTTTCAGTATGTAATTTTACATAAACAGAACAAACACATTTTCAAACTATTAAAAAAGTACAGCCCAAAAACACTTTTATAGGAAAAAGACGTGTGATTATACTGGCTGTGTTTTTTTTGCCACCTCAAACTCCCTTTGAATTGTGTGAACCCGTCTGGCATTTCCATCCGAATGACTGGCTAACTCCCCAATTAACTGCTGACTGTGGATCAGCAGACGTGTTAAAGCAAACACACCGGACGTGTGACACAACGAGGCAGAAGCCGCTGTCTGTCATTGTCCTCAAGGTAATTGGGTTGTGTGTGTGTGGGGGGGGGGGGGGGGGGGGGGGGGGGGGGCTTTTCCCCGGCGGCCCTCCCTCTGAGCCCGGTGGCCGTGGTCCGGCCCTTCACACTGAAATCACCAATTACAGTAATGGTGCGCCCGGAGCCGGCGCACACGGCGGCCATGATGCGACACCTTTGCCAGCTGTAATCAGCGCGTCCGGCTTCGTCTCTCAATTTGCGAGCTCACTGTCACTCGCTTTGCTTCGCAACTTTAAGCCGCTTTGGCCCAATTTCTGGTGCCGCCGTTACCCCGTCTTCACGTTCGGGAGACGGAGTGTCTCTCAACTTTCTCCGGGTAACTTTCTGTTTTGTTTATTGGACTTTTAAAACTCCTTGATGGCTGTCTCGTCTCTCCTGCGCCAACAACCCTACGGTCTGGTAATTCAGCAAATCTTTAAGTTTAGGCACCAACATACACAGATTGACCCACATTGATTTGCTGTAGGAACGTCTTGTTTTAACACCACGGGGAGTCGAACTAGCCACCAGAATAATTAAAGTCGACAGCTTTCCTAACATGACTTACTAAACTGATGACAATATACCATGTTCACTTTGAACCGATCAACCAACAGAAAATACTGAATGTTTGGTTACAGGAAATCACCAACCGGCTGAACAGCTCCTCGGTGCTGGTGGTCCGCTTCACATAGGGCATCTGCATCACAATCCCCCCCCCCCAACCCTCTCACCCCCTGCTGAGGCTTTCTGAGGCTGAATCCACGCCTCTCTGCTGGGCTGCAGTGCACAGCCACCACCACTTTGGTTCCCCACCAAAGTCGGGGGTGTGTGTGGGGGGGGGGGGGGGGGGGTATGAAGGGGTTTAGGGCATTTCAACACAGATTGATTATAGATGTAGGGGGATCACCCTGTGAGCCTGGAAGCAGGCTGTGTTTGATTGAGCTTCATATTTAAAACGTACGTTTGTTGTAAGCAACCCCTTCGTCACCGTGTTGTCTGAGCTGGTAGAGCCGCTGGCTGATTTCCACCGCCTCAGACAAAAGGCAGCGGTCGTGGGAGAGTCACGGTAAAAATCTTTGGTCTCGTCTCTGAGTCGTCGGTCCTCCGTCGCACCGTGAGTCCGGTTCAAGGACTGACGTTGTCATGGCAACCAAAGACAACCCGCGATAAAGCTCAGACAGTGTGAGATGTTTGTGGTGATGGCGACCTGCGACCCGTCTGCTCCGTTTACACGTCGTGTGTTTTGTTGGAAAATGACCAGGAGATGCTAAAGTAAAATGCTAAGCAGACGCTAACAAGACAAGCTCACTTTGATTCATTCACATTCCAGGGCCGGCTTTCTTCCTGTCCATATCCTCCTCATTCACTTTTTTTTAATGTGAATTCTCTCCTAACACATAAATTCCACAACGGCGAGGCTCCGTTCAGTCTCTGTTTTATCACGTTGTTGTGCGACGGCGTGGCCTCACTTCGTCGGGGGCTACGATTCATCTTAGGTTATCACGGTGTAATCTGCACGCAGCAAAACTTTATTGATCGGTGTCGTACAGTGTGCCGTTCAGCTCATGTTAATCCAGATGCCACATGAAACCAACCTGATCTCCAGTGGACCAGTAAGACAGGAGGACATCGGTCCATAAACAACCACATCTCTGTATGTTTCCTGTTTGTCTCGATGCCGACGTTGGAGACCGTTTGATTCATTTACAAAACCTACGAATTTCAACTAAAACAGTTATGATTTATAATAGAAATACAGTGAAATGCCTAAAAAACGTCTGCTGCACGTTGTCTGCTTTATCTATAAGTGTGTAACACGACTTGGCTTTGTTCCTCTGTGACGGTCCAGACCTGCAGAAGCTTCAGGTAGTCAGTGTTTCTGGACATCTGCATGTTTTTACCGTTTCATCCTGGCAGTGTGCTAATGCTACTTCACTAGCGCTAAGAGAGAGAGCTTTCTGAAAACTCTTTTTTTGTTCTTCGTCTACTGAAACTAGATTTCCTTCGTCACCTCAGCACTTCGCTCGCTCCTCTTCGGGTTCGGATCCTCGACTGGCTGAGTTTTGGCCCGAGGGCCTTATGTTTACCTCCGCTGTGCTAATCTCAATCTAATTCCTCTGAAAGGTTTACTTTCCCTCTGGCAGCCAGTCCGAACTCCGAAGTCCAGTCATTTGTTTGCTCCGTATGAGTGTCGAGTGCTTCTGTTGTTTCTCCGCGAAGCTTTAAACAGCCAAATTGAGAAAACATTACGTGGCTAATGGAGCTGCTGTGAAAACTCCCTTTGCTGGATTGCTTAATCCCACCAGGTGCCACCTCCGGACCAACAGGAGGGTTTTTGATGGCCGTCCTCGATAGCGGCGTTATTTCTCCCTGCCCCGGCCTCCCTGATGATCTCTGACACCTCATTAGAGCCGCTGTTATTTGTTTCGCCCTCGCTGGGTATTGTGGAGTAAATTCCGCTAAAACCAGCCGCAGAAGAAAAAGAGTCATTATCAAGACCAATATGTAGCTGGCAAGTAAAACAGGGACACTCTGCCCCAAGGAGACCGTCCCCGCGACAAGACAAGCTCCCCGAGATACATTTTCAAGGCTAATTATCTGGAAATAACCACATAGCGAGCGCGTTCATTCATACCGCCACACAACAGCCACCCTCCCAAAACACACGCTCGGTAATTCACTCATTTAAAGGTCATTTCGCCAAAGAGTTACGGTTGTGTCCACGCAGACCTAAAGCAGGTGATTGAAAGCGGCTGCAAGAGGATAGAGTGTGTTTTTCTGGAAGTTTCCTTGGGCTCCTGCGGCTCCTCCCGGGCTCCTGCGGCTCCTCCCGGACTTCTGCAGCTCCTCCCGGGCTCCTGCGGCTCCTCCCGGGCTCCTGCGGCTCCTCCCGGACTTCTGCGGCTCCTCCCGGGCTCCTGCGGCTCCTCCCGGACTTCTGCAGCTCCTCCCGGGCTCCTGCGGCTCCTCCCGGGCTCCTGCGGCTCCTCCCGGGCTCCTGCGGCTCCTCCCGGGCTCCTGCGGCTCCTCCCGGACTTCTGCGGCTCCTCCCGGGCTCCTGCGGCTCCTCCCGGGCTCCTGCGGCTCCTCCCGGGCTCCTGCGGCTCCTCCCGGGCTCCTGCAGCTCCTCCCGGGCTCCTGACGGCCTGCAGAGCGGCGGTGAACCTGCCGTCAGCTCGGCTCCGCCTGAGCAGGAGAAGTCCAGTCGAGACCTCCTGGAAAGTCCCGACCCCGACTGAAATAGTGCGACTGCACAAGGATCCGGCACCGGCCTGGACGGACAGGACACTACTTCAAATCTTACTTTGGCCGTCGTGCGTAAAGGTTTTGGCTCAACGTTTTGTCAGTTTGCGGTTTCTTGTTGCTCGTCGTTCCTCCGACCCAGTTCAGGGCGTCAATACATCACTTGTGTTTCCTCACAGCGACTCGGCATTCCTCGTGCAGCAACAGTCGGCCATCATTTCAGCCTTTTGAACTAATCTCAACTCATTTATTTTCACATTATAAATAAAAAAAACAAAAGACAATTTCAAGAGCACGCCGTCCTGTTTAACACACAGATTTATTTGGAATGTGACTTTCTCTCCTAAATTACACAAATATATTTTGAAATGACTTTTTGACTAAATGTCAAAACTTTTGGGTTAGAATAAATCAGTACATTAAATTAGATCTGATAGTCCAGGATCAGTTAAGGTGCTCTGTCATATAGCAACCACTAACAATGATGTGAAAGCTGCCAATATGGCAATAACTTTGGCCATTTTAATTGTAATATAACACATGAGGCAGCACTCTCACGTTTTAGTCCATAATTGACTTTGTTACGTTTAAAATGGTCTTTTGACATTATTGGTTCCTCTTTTTTTCACTACTAAATTCTTTATTCTTCTATAGTCAGACAGTTTTTGCTTGATTCTACTTAAACTAGCAGAAAAAAAAGCAAAATAGAAGTCTTTTTAGATTTTTGACTACATTTTTAATTATATCTAAATTGAACAAATCATAAATAAATAAATAAATAAATAACGACTTTATTTGACAATTGCAGGCGCTCTGTTTCTGTTTTTTAATTTGAACCTTTTTTATTCATATCAACTTATTTATTTTCCCCAACTGACTCGACCATAATGATTCAAACAGATCTGACGCATGTTTATTCATTTGAACTTTTAAATGTACTCGTCTTTCTTTGACTTGTCAGCCCCGCTTCGCTTCTCCCTGCAGACTCTTTGAACATGAGAAGAGTTGGACTGTTTCTCAGTCAACCTGAGGTGTGGATTCTGTGAGGCAGAAGCAGACGGAGGCCGGCTCGCTCTCCGTTCATCCAGGGCGACCTGAGAGGCGGCTTTGTCTTCAGCCGATCACTCATCGGCGGGGGTCGGGGGCAGCGCCGCGGCGTCACAGGCCTGGGAATAATTATCTCTCTCTAAGACTCTTGTGGCTTTTACACCACTAATAAATCACGGCGATGAATTTGATCTAACCGGATTGTTCCACATGGTGACTTGTGACAGACTTGTTTGAGTTCACACAGTCACTTCTTACCCGTCATTAATCATAATCCATTTACTGCTTCCATAACTTAAGACAGCGTCAAAAACAAAAAAAAAGAGAGCTCGGGCATGTTGAAGGGCCGCCCTCGTTCTCAGAGGCAGCGTGCGAAAAGCCGCCGCCTTCCAGGACAAACATGCCCGGCGTGTGTTTTATTGGCGGAGCGTGACGCGGCACACCCAGTCGTGAGCGCTTCCCTTCCCCGCCATCTGGTTCCTTCAACATCCCGTCATTTGCTTTTCGTCTGCGCAGAAAGAAGACATCAAGTGAGCTCATGGCCGACGGCTGAGTGATAGAAGAGCTCACTGCTGGTGACAGACGGGGGGGGGAAGAGCCAATCTCATAAAAACTACAGTCGGCCACTGAGTAGGCTTTAGCGCCACCTCTCTGTGGAGCCTGGAGTGTTGCTCCTCATCGGCCGGGCGTTCCGGTCTCGTCCCGTATCGCCCGGTGATTTTACCGCTCGGAGCGTCCATAGTTTCGGTGTCAGGTTGTCGGCGGCGCCCAGCCTCTGTCTTCACACTGCGTCAGGCTTCAGCCTCGCTTCGGTTTGAGACAAAGAGAAGAAAAGCGGAGCGTGCAGCTCCCTCCCTCCCGTGTGGATGTGACCCCGGCGTTAATACCTTTCAGCGCCAGTTATTTTTAAAAGAGAGAGACATCAGAATCACAAGGGCATCAGGAGTCACTCCTTCATTAGAAGTGTCCCTATCTGCTATTTTACTATCATTTAACATCTACTTTTATTTCCCCTTAAGGCTGTTAAAATGGCCTCTTTCCACACGGCGTGACAGAATCATATATTCTGTATTCTTTTATGCAAGGGGGCCTTAGGTGCAGATTTCTAATGACTGGATCCAGGGCTGGATTAACCCTTACCTGCTAATCTAACGTCTGAAATGTAACTTCATCCCAACTTTTGAACACTAACTCTGTCCCTAACCCTGAAACTTCAGCTCTTTGATATTTTAGCCTTCTTTCTTCACATTTCTTATGATTTCAATATTTGAATACCTTTTCTCACTGTTCACTGATTACAATCAGGAGTGACTTCTCTACTTGCTGGGAGTGTCTGACCACCCACTGCTCAGCCGCGTTCAACCTCCACACGTTACCTCCTTACATTCTGACCGAATGTTTTCTATCTATTTCCACCATGATTAGAAAGCCGCGGCACGCAGCAGCGCCAGCTTGTGGCGAGAGGGTGTCGGCTTAAGAAGCGATCAGTTGTAGTTTTTGTCTGTGTGTCCTTTGGAGCGTTTGTCAGAGTGCAGGTTGGTTTGTGTTGCTGCACAGGCAGACTTTTGTCTCTTTTCTCAATGTGGAATATGAGAAGAGGAGCTTGGTGAGCGTACTGAACCTGTCGGCAGATCGGAGGTGACTGACCGGCGTGATAAGTGGCGTCTTCCCCAACGGCTCTCTGGTCAGGGTCCCTTCCAGAACCTGTCGGTTCACATGGGGCTGGCTCCACTGCAGGTCTGGCCCAGATCTTCCTGGCAATCAGTGGTGTGTTGGACCAGACAGCTCCGTGCAAAATCGCTGCGGCGGCTGGATGTGATTTCCCCGGGATGGAGCCGGTCCAAGGCCGTGATTAAAGAGCATGTGAGCACTGATTAATATGATCATCGTCCTGATGACAGACGTATTTCTATAATAAATGGATGTTTATGATGCCAGCCCTGAAGCGATGGTGTGTCGCCACATCGTGCAAAAGCAGCAGCAGCCACACAATTAGAGTGAAAGCAGACACACGCTTTCCATGTATTTTTATCTTTTAGCCTATCTCCCCTCAGATGATTCGTGTCATTCTAGTACTCAAACGCTTTTCTTCTTACTTCTAGATACTTACAGTCTTTTGATATCTCGTTATATTCTTGGTGTAAAGCAACATGTCTTAGATTGATTGATGGATTTTTCCAATTATTATGCTTTTTTTTTATCACTTTCACCCACATAGTTGTGATTATTCTCAAATCAATTGGGTTTGGAAGTGAATGGAACCGACTCTGGACCGGTCCAGGAGACGTCATCGCCCCGTCATCCCAGGTTTTATGGAGCGGTTCAGAAGATGAACACATGGGTTTAACAGAGTCTCCCAGTGGAATCTTTTATTGTCATTCCCACCTGAATTTGGCTCAACTTTACAGACTTCACATGGAGCTTTTGGAAAAAAAAAAATCCAAAGTTTGCTCATTGAAATTGAACTAATCCCAGCAGTAAGTGTGTTTACATGATCCCCTCCAAATGTAGGTGAACTTTTGAAAAGACAAACACAAACTTGCAGTTTCAGGTTTTTCACACGTGCAGATCGTCTTCAGTTCATTGTTGGGAGTCGCTTTGCACTGATCCTCCATCGGTTACCACATGTCGTGTGAATTTGCTGGTGATACTTGAACCAGACAGATTCTGATATATAATTTGAATATTGCCTTGAATTGGCTTCATATTTCACACAAATGTCAGACAAAAGGTGTGTAGAATGTTGAGCTAACAACCTTTTTAGGTCTTTAAAACGTTTCAATAAGTTCATATTTAAAATTTAATGACACCTTTACAACTTTTTTAGAGCTGCAATAATTATTTGACTTTCCAAATGAAGAGAAACCTGCTCCTTGACTTTGGTATTTGGTTTGGTGTGAACGCTGTAGTTTAGGATGTGTTGGTAAAACTAACAAAGAAGGAAAAGAACACTGAAGAAAAGTCTTTTCACCGCCTGTTCTCTTTGAATCGAAGTCTCAGAGTTTAAAAAGTGCAGAAATGAATCGAGCTCCCGGGTTGATGTTCCAGGGATTAGTTGGTACTTTTAGATGTTCTGACATTGTTGGGCAAACGTTGCGTATTGCTTGACATTCTTTATAGAAGACAGATTCCATGTTCATTCCTATTTGTCAAATCACTTAAACTAAAATGTCTGAAACAAATTAAAAAATCCAGAATCATGAAAAATCATTATGATGCACTTCAAGTGCTTCCATCCTCTGTAAGTCAGCCACAAAACAATCAAACCACAGGCGAGAGCAGTTTTCAATTAGCGGGAACGCAGAACAGAGAACTGTTCCATTGTATTTATCAGGACATCGAGCATCTGTTTCAGGTCATTTTCTTTTGGGGAATGCAGAGAGATTCTGTGTGAAATGTAGATTCCTCGCGCCGGATGCCAAACGTTAGCGCTTTCTGGATGATCGGCGGTGTCAGGAGCCGCTGCCTCCGCGTGAACCCGGATCAGTGTGACTGTAGGGGCGGCAACCTCCAAAATAACAGCAGCGCCTGAGGACTGTGACCCCGGCGCGCCACCGCTCTGCCGCACGGCGCATTTCGTGAATTATCTCACTTATCAATCCCCGCAGAGCTCAGATGTCCAATCAGGGTTGGGGGGTTTGGGGGGCCCCTCGGGCGGAGCTTTGACATTTCAGGGGAAGCAGAGGGGTGGAAGGCCGTTTGGCTGCTTAGCGAGCTCCTGCGAATCTCCAGAGCGGCTCGCTGCTCCCGCCGTAATCGGCTCTGCGCCTCGCTCACTCGGCACCCTTTGTTTTATTAAGATGAACGATAAAGCCGCTGTGTGTGCGTATCTCTGCTTGGCCTGCTGGTGGATTTGAAAAGACGTGCCTCGCAGCTGCTTGTAGCTGAAAAGGTCAGCGAGGCGGCGGATAAGCAAAGCCGAGCATGTACATTATAACAAGTACCAGTGCTTTCATTTCCCACCGTGGCCCGCTCCCTGTTTGTTTCCCAGCGAGTTCCCTCCGACGGTCCCCGGCTCAGATAGCATCATTATCGCGCTGCTGCACCGGGGAAACAAGTCGGGCTGGGCGGAGGGGCGTTTTGGACTTGCGTGGCATTTTTTCATGACTTCATCAAGGCAGTCGAGGCAATGAATTCAGCAGATTTCAGGAAACTCAGCAATTGAATGCGAGGATATCGGCCGGTGCATCACGCCGCCGCCGGCCGGCCGCTTCCTGGGGATTTACTCTGATTAAGTGGCTTCAGATGGAAAAGCAAAAGCTTTAGCGTTTACTCACTCTCTTCTGTGTCATTTCTTTCCTGCGACCTCCCTGAAAGTCAGTGTTGGGTTGCGTCCCGACCCGCCGCCTCCCATCACGTCACATCCACACATGGCGACCTGCTGGGTGGCGTCACCATAATTGCAATTGCCAGCGCAAGTCAACAACGGTTCTCATTCTGTGGGCCTCATATCAAACAAGTGGGTTCCCCCGTGTTTTCCTCCCAGCTGATGGTTGTAAATCAAAGGCTTTGGGTTTTCTATCAGTGGTTAAATACTCACTCCTGGCACACCTCGAGCGTACGTTCCCCGTTGTTAATCGTCACGACGTTCTGGAACATGACCGGCTTTCTGAAGAGGACAGAGCGAGGAAGTGACACTTCACACCCGGCCCGATGACAGCGTGTCTTAGCTGATTGCTTGTGGTCAGGTTCTGCCTCGCTGCTCGTGTCGTACGTCGTGCGGGGGGGGGGGGGGAGCGCCAGGAAAAGCAGACTACGGGGTTGGTGGAGTGTCGCTGTGGCTCTGCTCTGAGGCGGTCACATGCTTCCCCGAGCACTTCAGAGTTTGAGTTGAGCCTCGGAATTAGAAAAAGTTGAGCGAGATTATCCCTGTGAGGCGGTGGAGGGGAGCCGGCTGGCTTATTATGGAGTGTAATCATCACTTTTTACATTTTACTTCTCTTCACCTTATTACTGGAGGCATGTTTTCAGTTTCACACACGTCTGCATGAGCTCGGTGAAAACTCCTCTTTTTTGACAACAATTTGACTACTTGTACCTTTTTCTCTAAATGTTGAAGCTCGACAGGGACTCCACGCGTCGGGACAAAATAGTTGATGTTTTCAGGAAGATCTCTTAAAATGGCGTTTCACATAATTCGTCATCACATTGATGGATTTTAATGAAAAGTTGTTCCCACAAACCCTAAAACAAGAAGCACGACTCATTTTGAATGACGTCAAACCAGAATGAAGGTGAGCTGAAGATTCCAACTTGTTTTGAGCTCTTTCATGAACCAAACGTGGAGCTGAAGGCGTCTTTTAACACTTTTAAGCAACCTGCTGAAATAAATGTCACAAGAATTAGAAGAAAACACTGTAATCTAAGATTTCTGGTTAATGCTCGTGTCAATACTGTAAAATAAGAAATACAAACACTGTAATGCTAAATTGAAGGCGTACCTCAAAATGAAAGTGTTGCTTTTATTAATCCACTGGATCTGGTTCTACTCATTAAACACTTTCAACCAATATGGAAGAAAAAGGTTTGGAACCTGTTATCTGTGTTCCTGTCGGAGTTTTTATTTACCAGAGCGCTCTGGATCCTCTCTGATAATTAAAACGTCTTAAGTCAAATTTTTGTGACTTGAAAATGTGAAGAAAGAAAAGAAAAGGGTCTGTAATAGCAATGGAGGGAGTGAGGCATCTTGTTTTGGCTTCAGGAAAAGGTGAGACTAAATCGGCGGCGTGTTCGGCCTATCGCCCCGAGATGCTGCTGAGCGCCCGGCGTGATCGTTTCAGCATCACAGGTGCACCATTATGTAAATTCAGGCCTTGGTACATTAGAGGGAGAACAAGTCTATTCTCGCCCCTCATGAGGGAAGATAAATATGGCCGCCGCCGCCGCAGCCCCAGTTCTGGCTGACTCCAAGAAATCAGGGCGTGTTAAGAGCAGCTGATGATAGGCTGCCAGCTCTGCTCCCTAATTTGGACACTGACACAGGAAAGCTGAGTGCTCCTTCAGTAAGCGGCTCCCTGCCGGTTTAACAATTATGTAACAAAGCTGACCAATGATTTCTGCATCTGTTGCGCTCCTGAATGGCATTTCGATATTGCATGAGGAGCGGGTGGCGGGGGTGGCGGCGGTGGCGGCGGTGGCGGCGGCGGCGCTCCACCGCTGGGTTAGAATGAACTCCCTGTCAGGAGGCATTGGAGGGGCAATCATGCACAGTGCGCCTTGTGTGTGCATGTCAGTGTAGCATGAATGCAATTTCCCCCCGCTGACCTTCCGCTGTGATTGCGATTTCTGGCTTGGCCGAGATGCACGCGCACGGGGGGTGGGGGGGGGTGGTGCTGCGAGGCGTGGGCGGTGCACTCTGCGACTCCAAACACCCAAAAACATTTCCTCGCTTGAGCGCAGGGTGGATTGCAGGAGGATTTCTACCATGTGAAGAAATTCCCATTGACTTCTGAAGCACTGGCTTTACGGCCAAACACGTCCCGGGATCACTTGATAAGCACAATCTCCATCAGGCCGCGTTAAGAAACAAAATAAGCTGTGAGGCAAAGAGAATTGGATTTGAGGCCTCTCCGTCGATCGACACCGCCGATGTGAATATGTGATAGTGAGGCCCTTCAACACGGGGATAATGAGTGGGGGGGGGGGTCGGATATGACGAGCTGTCAGCCGCGGCTGCATCAGATATATATTAATAATCATCCCGTCACCTCTGGAGCTGTCAGTCCTATAGAACATGAAAGAACTCCTTCCTTCAAATCAGGCCCTGCTAATTGCTTTCAAACGGAGCCGCCTTTGACCCCCCCGCATGGTCACTAAAGGTGTCCCTGCCTCGGCCGCCATTGTTATGCGGCGAGCACGCCGTCCTCTGCCCGGCTCTTTAAAACTCTATTTTCAAACACGCCTGTTTCAAGGGTATTTTGTACACTTCACCCTGGAGCGTTGGAGCTGAATAGGAATGAAAAAGGTGTAAAAATGATATTGGTATCCGCTGATGGGAGGGGATGGCCGTGTCCAGCCGGGAGTCCTGGACGCTCTGGTGGCTGGGGGAGGGTTTGGTTAATCAGCTGAATCGGTGTCCATGAAGCTCTGTCTTTGACGTATTGAGGGGAAGCTAGGGCTGGGCTAATAATCGATTTAATCGATTAATCAAATTTGTAACTAAAAAAGATTTTTATTTTGCAAATTGAACTTTTTTCTCCTCCTCAGTTTTTGGGCATTTTGTCCGTTCCGCTCTAACATTGCTTGTGTGTTTGTTTAAACCTGGTTAAAGCTCGAATTTACTGAATGGCTGAGCCGTGTTTACTTTTTATTTTGGGATTGTTTATATGCATTTTAACAATCACAGCAATAAAGTTGCACTTTTGACAATATATCTGATGTCTAAGTGCATTGAGAGAAAAAAAATATCGAAACTCAAATTTTTCTTTAAAAAAATGATAGATTCTTTTTTTGATACCAAATCGACCAGCCCTCGGTGAAGTTCTAGGTCTGTTCGATCTGTTTTCCTCGATCATGAGCTAAAAAACTGAAATGGTGGACTAAATATAGATGTGGAATGTCGGCAATATATCACAATCTTCCAAACATGATATTATTAATTCATGGTTGAACATGTGCTGCTTTTGTGAAGTGCCTGGATCCAGATTCCTGTGGTGAGGTGTGTGGAACTATACAGTTTAGCTGACCTGAAGAAAAGGAAGAAATAAAAACAACACTACAAGTTGGGTGAAGGGATCGAACGCATGCTGCTATAGAGAATGAAACCGATGGAAGGTTAGTCAGTGGTTCATGTTGTTCTGGTTGGAGTTCAGACTCATTATATTGATGGGATTGATCAATAGGGGAACTTTCAAGGCTGTCTGAGTTCAACTTGTGGCTTTATCAGACCCGTCAGACAGTTGGCCTCAGATCGGAGGGGTGATACGTTGACGGCAGCTTTTAAAGGAATTGAGGCTCTAGATAGAAAATCTGACACCTCAAGATGGGTGTTGATGTTTAAATGTGCCTTTCTGGGGGGTTTGCTTGTTTACCTTTATCATGTTGGATAATGTAGAGACACATCAGGCTGTAGGTTTTGTTTTAGGGTGATCTTATGTTGTGTTGCTGTAGTGAGCATGCTCCAGCTTTGTGTGAAGGGTTAGAAGTCATGTTGGGAGTTTGAGACTGTTGTGAATAACTGGACCAGAACCGTTTGCTTTGACGAGGTATCACCGGGGACACAATGTCTCACAATGAGAAGATTAATAATTCTTATTGAGTAAAACTCACCTTCACCTCAAGCTCATCCAGACGTGTTGGAACTGAATATTAATCATTAAACCATCAAAATGAATGTGACTAGTCTCTGACGAGTCAACAGGCTCGTGTCTGGATTGGAATCGGGCTGATCAGATGTCACTGTGCTGGTTTGGTACCTTGCTGCTTCGCGGCTCACTGGATGGACAAAAAGCAAAACATTTGGGCACCAGAAGCAGGAAGAAGTGATATAATTGATTGAGCCATGCGGTGGAAGAGTTTGTGTTGACGTACAAAGAGTGAATGAGTGAAGCTGCTGCGACACGTTTCTCCTGATGGAAGCGGAGTTACCTTGAAGAGACTTGAAATGGAAACACCGATGTTGATATTCTGGAAAAAGAAAAGTCAAATTAGCCCTTGTAGCCTTGATACCAAAGCTCATTCACAAAGATTAGACCGTATCCGTTACACCCAAGTAATCCCTTCACTCGGTGGGATTGTCAATGATATGCCAGTTTTATCTCAAAAAATAAATTCCAGCCGAGTTGATCAGACTTCATGTGGCTCCAGCAGCATTTGTCGTCCCTGCAAGCCGCCACCAGAGGGATTCCAGAGATTTCAGGTTCTGGCTGTCAGTCCTCCGTCATTCTATACATCCCTCGGTCCACACCACCAGCAACACCTTCAGCATGTCTTCCTGTCTGCCTCTGAGCAGCGTGGACTTGGCAGCGGCTGGTAAAAACGCCACGTTGTGCACAGAGCCGGGGGGGGTGGGGGGGGTGGGGTGGGGGGGGTGGCTCTGTAGCCCAAGAGCAAGAAGCTTGTCACACCAATTCTGACAGTTCCCTTCACATTCATCAGAGCCTCAGTCTATTATCGTCCTCCATCCTTTACTCTGTGACTCGCCAAGCGTGCTCTGCTTCCTAAAGGGAATTTGGCTTTTTCATTCAAGTATGCTTCAGGTGTGTTTCCCGCTGAGAGGATGAATGGCCTTCAGAGCCGAGCTGCCAGCTACATCCAGTCTGGCTCCCCAGCCAGACAGGTGAGGAGTATTTGGGGAGCGAGATGACATCCACCCACACACACACACACACACGCACACACACACACCCTCCACAGACAAGTGAGCACCAACATACCAATGCACAAACATCGGCCGGCGAGGCGAGCCAGCGTGGATCAGGTGGAGTCGCGGTGCCGTCTTAACATTCAGATTGGATTCCACTCACAGGCAGACAAATGTTCCCCACCAGGAAAGGACCGCATGGCAGCGGCTCGACGCCGAGGCAGACTCAGACGGTGCCTCGAAATCCAACAATTTCCAACTCATGCAAGCCAGAGCGCTCTTCCTTCTCAGCTGTTTATCATTTAACCAGCAGCTAAACTTCCCCGCATTGCTTTGGCTTTAAAAGGCAAATTCCAGCTGTTTTACTCAGAACCGTCAGTTTACCAGTGTTCTTTGACTCTGGGGGGGTTTGTCGAGGAAACGACCTTTTGACGGTGTCATCGGGATGAAGTTGGCTTGTCCTGGGAGCAGCTTTATGTGTTTCAGGCAGTGAGATTATCAGCGAGATGACTCCATCCTGAGCCGAGTGTTGGTTGCTTCACAAGTTCCAGAAGGTCAAGTGGATTTGGAGTATTTTCTGCAAAAACACCTTTTTAAAGAAATAGCTGGTCGTTCAAATCTGGTCTCGGAGTCTTCAGGCCAGTGAATCTGCGGAGCAGACATAGAAAACTGCCGTTTGTTTTTGCTTTCAAGGTGTTTTACTTTTGTAGGTTGGAGTGTGTGGAGTGTGTGGAGTGTGTGTTCCTGCCAGGTTTTAACCTTCACTCTCATGGTTCCACCAAGGAAAAAGAGAGAGGCTCTCTCGTGGGGATGAACTCATGTTTCCTTAAACTCACCTGCTGATCTGCTTCGGAACTGCAGGATTTTATAGATGATCTTTATGGAACTTCTGCATTTAGGTAAAAATATATATTTAGCTTCAGAAACAACCTGTGCTTCATCAGGTACTGGGAATAACGACTAAAACGAGGCAGAAAGACTTTGTTTGAGGGTGAACCTGGGATTTAAATCAAGGTTTGATGAGGGAAAACATTTTGTTAGAAGAAGTTTCCTTTGCATTCACCAACGTTCTCAACAATCGGGATTTATTCCTGAAAGACTGTTTTCACTTCATTTACTACATTTCAAATGTTCTTATTTAAACCTAAACCGAGACATATGTCTCGTTCACACGTACAATTTTGGTACTGAACATTTTCTTTAAGTGCAATTATTAAAAACACTTCCTAGTGTTTGTCCTACAGAGGTCATGCAAGTTGACGTTGATCGTTGAGAGAGTTACGGTTCTGCTGAGTCAGCGCAGGCCCAAGCCGCTGCAGTGCATCGTGGCGTCAGCCTCCTCTAATTGTCCCGCACGTGGAGTTTTCTCCAGGCTGACGGGATCGCCGCTCGCTGAACGCTCATTCCTCCTGAGCTGCACACATGCAGCAGCCACTTGCCGAGTCACAACACCAAGCAGAAGTAATCCTGATGAAGTCAGACCTCGTTAGCGTCGCCGCTGCCAGTCTTTTGTTTCACACGCTGCTGGAGATGATGTGTTAAAAAGGCTTCAGTCTAATAACCACACTCCCTTGAACTGTAAACGCCGAGCTCTGCAGGGATAAAACGGGAAAGCAGCGTCGACCGTACGCGGTGTGTTAAATGCATCAATGGCTGTCAATGTGTGAAACACTGGATATGATGGAGCTGCTGGAGAAGCAGCATTTTCACTACGTTAACATAGATTCGCGGATAAAAGAATCAATGGAGCCTTCATGTGACGATAAATACTTTTTGCCGCGTGTCAGCACAGCTTATATCCAGCACAGAACTCTTCAGGAAAAACCTCAAGTGAAAAATTAGTGACGACTGATTTTGCCTGAAGCGTCACGATTCCAGATTTCCATTAAGCGCTTTGGTGCTGGAGGAGAGGAAGAGCCGGGAAGTGATGTTTATCACGTCGGTCTATCTCATGTGCGTTACATCCCAGCATAACTGCAACCAGAAGATTAGGAATTCAGTGTCAGACCTGATTTCATCTTAGAGGGAAATTCGTCTTCTAACGGAGAAGCCGAGATGATTCCAGTAGGAATGTTTGTAGAGATTCCATGTGCTTGTCTCGGTGTCACCGACACATCAGCCTGATTCTGGCTTCAGCCGCTCAGTGCTGCTCAGGGTTTTGATGCACAGGATCGCTCTGCTTTTGTGTGGATTCACCCTCGTCCAATCAGGTGACTTCAGAATCTTCTTCCGAACACGCAAACTACATAAAACATTAGTCAGCAAAATTTTCATTTGTAACAAGATATGGAGAAGCGACGGGAACCATCGAGCGCCGATGTGGGCGTCAAACCCTCAACCAAAGTTTTTATAGGATTTATTAACTCTAAAATGATTTGATCGTGATTGTCTGTGTTATTGACTAGTGATTTCCTGATCACACTTCTTGACCTCGATATCGATCAGATTTTTCACATCCGAGAATCGGCCGCGACCAATACTTTGCCGATGCCGATACTTACATTCTTACTGCTATATTGCAAATATACTTATAGTATATTTTAGTAGCAACTAAGTTTTTTAAAGCTAAAAGCTTCATTATAAGAAGCTTTGCTGAGCCAGAATTGTTGTAAAACTCACTTATAGAATCAGAATTCTTCTCAGAATGATGTAAGAACTTATTTTAAGTCTTTTCAGTAAAATAAGAAGAAAAAATAAATAAATCACATTTTGAACTCTGTGCTGACATCGTATTAGACCAGGCCGTCGAATTGTTTTACTTCCAGACTGCTGACATGTTAGCCACTGGATTGCTATTGCTAACCACGCGGTTGCTACTCGTCGCTATGTGTCTCCAGCAGGTTCAGTGGACGTTAGCTGACGTTAAAAACAATCTGCGAGGTGATCGGCTGGATTTACTGATATGTAATCAATGTAAAATTGCTAATATTGGCCCTGATCCAATATCTACAGATCCGATCGGAGCAGCGTTATTATCATTGTCCTACTGGTCCAGCGACTTGGCTAGCCGAGCTAATTGTCACCTTACTAAGTTTGTGTTTCACAGTGAGAAAACAAAAAAAACAATTAATGAGAAAATCTAATTATTATTCACTTTTTTACTGAACTCAAAAGTTTGAAAAATGTATTTCCAGACAACGGTTGGTAAAGAAGTACAAGAGTAACTCATAAACCACTTTTCATGGAGAGATCATTCCGAATGAGCAAAACTCAACTTGTGTCTCTTTGCTCAATAGTAGTGATCATTTTTCACGTGGCCCTTCGGGTAATGAGTGTCTACCCCTGAGCTGCTGGGCGCAGCAGGCGTCATCTGATTGGCTCAATGTTTTCACATCATGAAGGCGCCGTGTTTTTGTGATCTTTATGTTGTGCAGGTTGATATTGTGATATATTGATCCAATATATGATTAAGTCTATGGAAGAAAGAACTTTCCTGATTCCACAAGACTTCATGAAAGAGGGAATCATTGTTTGAATATTGAGTTCCCTTCCATCAGAATAACGACACAGCAGTCTTGTCAGCAGTAAACATCTTGTGAAACATTGTGACGTGACTCCCGGACTGTAACATGTCTTATACTGCACATCTATACAAACCACAGTTCAGATTGCCCTTTTTCATTTTCCTCTGGTGACCAATAAGCATCTCCCCGTTCACTGAGCCGTCAGACGTCAGGCGGCCGCCCCCCCGCAGTGAAAACCATCACAGCTTCAAGCCCGACACACAGACTGAGCCGTCGTCTCCCTGAATGTCCGCGCAGCACCATCTTTAACTCATCAGGCAGAAATGATCCTAAAACCCTTTTAGCACACATTTATTAGACTTTACGTAACTCTGCATCTGGCCTCTAGGGGTCACTGTTAATTCCACCCACTGTATGAGATCCGAACTTGTACAAAGTCCCTGTTTCCTGCATCGCTCACATTGAACCCAAAGGATTATTTTCATTGCAATTTCCTTTTCAAATTAAAAAAAAAAAAACCTGCTAAAAACCTTGAAACGCCGTTAAACGGCAGCAATCTTGTGCTCTCAAACACAGATGGTTCTGGAGGCGTGAAGACACAGCAGCACATCTTGAAAACAGCAGTAATTAATACATGAGTTTGCAGGAGCGGTGCGGCCTGCGAGGCGAGCACGGGGGCAATGAACGGCTCTTATGTAAGGAACTACCTCCGCGCCGCTTCTCGCCTCCGAGAGGCGGCCAGCCAGCCGGCCGCGGCGGAGGACGGAGGATATTAAAAAAAAAAAACGTCTAATGTATTCAGGAGGCGTTGGGAACGCGGAGCCTGGCGGAGGTTCGCTTCTGGATCAGATGGCTTCAGGCGACAGCGTTCAGGGTCACTAGCAAACAGCCTCTTTCAGACCGCCATAACAATTAGACAATGTTCCGCTGCGCCAGGCCCCTCAGGTGGGCTGTGACGGGGCCGACGTCGACGGAGTGCTCCTGCTCTTCCTATCGTCCAGTCGGTCATTCGTGGCCTTGGCTCCGTGCCACCTGAGCGATCTGCAGGGGAAACAGGGACAGTCGGAGGAGCGTTCCTTTCCTCCGTCGGACACTTGCCGAAGTTTTCCAGGCTGGAACCCACCTGCTGGAGTGACGACTTGTGATCTCATGATGCCGCCGCAGGTTCTCCGTCAGCCATGAAGGCGGAGCCACGCTGACTCATTGCTTCTACACCTGCCGGGCCAAAGAGGTTTACTGGGTCAGACGTGGTTCTTCAACTCTAGAACTCAAAGAAAACGGTGTAACTGTGACAGTGAAGGCTGGATGGAGGATGTTCCCCTGTCAGTCCAGACTCCACTGTTTGATTCTCCACCTTGTGCTCCGGGTCAGTGGTTCCAAAACCTTGGTCTCGTCACGGCACGTGTAGGAACCCGTGTTTTCTCAGCTTGCCCCACGCCTAAGCTCGGGTTTAACTGAGGAGAGTCCTGAGTTGCGTCACGGTATTTGTATTGTCTCATTGTTTTCGCAGCCGTTTTCAGTGTCGACCAAGTTTGTCTGGAGCCATGGTAGATACGTTCGCTCTGTGGGAGGAGATTCTGAACATCTCTTAATCAACATGGAATCAGAATTAGTTCCCTCAAAACAGAACGTGCACTGTGCTTTCACAACATTTGGAAACATTCCATATGGAAGAAGAGGGAACGTCACGTCATCTTGAAACAGCAGATTAGGTATTTTCTCACTGAAACATAAGATGACTTGAGAGATTTAAAGTTGCCATGAGAGGGAGAACACATATTACATTGGTTTCATCTGCTCAGGTTTAAACACACAATAATATTGAGGTTTCAGTGGCTGTAGGAGGCTAACCTACTTCTTTATGATATTATATTGAAGCTAAAAACTTTATAAGGATAAAATACTTCAGATTTTACTTTTTAATCATTTATTGACGCTAAAACAAACACAAGTCAAACATCTGACCTCTCAATATAGAAACATTTACATTTTCCAATAGAAGTGACTAAGTACTTTGTCTGCTTACACATGAAAACGTCTTGGCTACAGATTGAAATTATTGTTATTTTTTTAATCCAAATGATGTTTGTTCCAGTGAAATATTAGAGTTCAGTTTGATATGGACTGTTTTACAATCCTGGTTTCTCGGTTGGAAATCCCAGATTTAATCCAGCCACTTACCTCATCTCACTCCAATTACAGACATTCCTACTCTTGTTACGCTTGTTTGTTTATTTTGTTACCATGGCGACTATTCCAAGTACATAGCAATCAGCTTGAATAACCAAACATTATTTTAGCAGGCCGAGAAAATACTGGGATAGAGTCACCATCAGCAACATGAGCACGATTGAGGTTGTTCAGTAAAGAATGGCTGCCAGTGTTGACGAGTAACTTTGTGCTTGTTCACGTCTTGAGAGGCTGAAATGTCAGATTGAAGCAGGAAACACAGACGAGAAGCATCATGGAGGAGCTGGACCAGCATTACCATGGTGAAGTGCTTCAAGGACGCTGTCTGGATGTTGGGTGTGTGTGTGTGTGTGTGTGTGTGTGTGTGTGTGTGTGTGTGTGTGTGTGTGTGTGTGTGTGTGTGTGTGTGTGTGTGTGTGTGTGTGTGTGTTTGCAGCCAAATTGAACGGCATTGAGATGCAGTCACTGCTTGTTGTGACTGGGCAGAGGAACTCAGTCGGTGCTGAGCCCCCCAGCCATTGTTCCCTGTGTGTTCTGAGGGGGATTTTGATCAGACACGTCAAAACAGCAGGTTTTCTCACGAGGTCTCGGGTGTCTGCTGTCGTGCGCGTTATTGTCAGGAATGCCGATGAGGCCTAATGAGGTTTGAATCCAGCCGGAGTCATTAGTGGCAGGTCACGAAGACAATCGGGGGTCACGCTGTGCGAAGGCTGCAGAGTTCTGCTCCCAACGGGTCACTGAGCAAGGCACCGACACTCCTGCTGCTCCGACTGCTCCGGCCGAAGGTGCAGCCCTGCGAGAGTCACTCCACGTGTTTCACCGCTTGTTCTGTTCTGTCGTTTAAACACGATCGACTGAGCCTGCGTCATCTAAAACTCCTCACGATTCCAGCCGGGAAACCAATCGCAGCTCGACGCCTGACAAGTGGCTTTCACCTCCGAGTTCAGGTCGTCCCCAGGACGGCTTTTCAAACCTGCTAAGATGTGTTAATTAATATGTTTCTCCCCCAAGAGCAGCGTGAGTCATCAAGATTTCACAGTATGTTTACAGAAAGGATTTCGGGGATGTTTAGAGTGCACATTTGCAGTAAGCATTTTGTTGTTGTTGTTCTTGAAAGCATCATCTCCTCGGGGTGAGCTTTAGTAATCCAAAAAGCGTGCCCTCTTTTTTTTTTCCCTCCCCCCCACCCTCACCGGAGTGCTGCAAAATGAAGGTGATTATGATCACGATGACGATGATAATGATGTACTGTAAAGGTAATTGAAGACGCAGACGAAGCAGCAGCTGCACAGTTAGCGGCAATCGTGACACACCAGAGAAAATCTCCCACTTATGAAGGCATAAAAGACTTCTTTATGATGAGAATAGGAACGTGCTCGCAATGGGAATGGTTGGGCGTGTTTCAAGTTTTTTTGTTTTTTTAAAGAAAATGACAAATAAAAGACGCTAATGCACCAAATTCCAGCAGCACGATGTCGGTGTCTAGAAAACGCGACCCGAGTTTGTCAAAACAGGTTGAAACCTGTTTTTATGAGTCAATCAGTCAGCTTTACGTCCAGGTCCGCTCGCCTCCCGCTGAGAGGCTTTCTCATCACCGCCTGCTTGTTCCACTGCCAGTGTTTGAATTCATTGAACTGAACCGTCATTCATAATCTCTGCGTGCCAGCCGTCTGACTGGCTGGGGATGGGCGACGTACCGTCGGCTGTTTGCGCTGTAATTGAAATTTTGCTCCAGAGCTGTAAACATTTAGGAGCGTCTCCGTGAATATTCATCAGCTCGTGAGGGGACCGGCTTATTGACACTTCTCTTCTCCAAACAGCTCCGTCGCAGGTCAGCGAGGTCATCAAGGAGAAGGTGCAGCAGCGCAGCATCCAGCTCTCCTGGCAGGAGCCCCAGCAGCCCAACGGCGTCATCACCGAATACGAAATCAAATACTACGAGAAAGTAAGTTTGCCGCACGCTTTGTTTGTCTTTGTGTCCTCCTTCCCGCTCGCCGCGCCTGCCGACTCCCCGTTCTGCATTCTGTGGGCTCGCTGCCTGTGAGTGGAATCCAAAGATTCTGCAAGTACCTTCTTTGTCTCGTAATTGCAATAATGAATGAGACGCTCCTAAGATTTTAATCAGGCTGTCGTCCTTCACAGCCGCGCCCACGCTCATGTTAGCACACACACACACACACACACACACACACACACGCAACCCGCGGCCGCCGCACTGCCAGAATTAGCAATCTGTTACTGTTATCTACACACACACACACACACACACACACTCACACACACTCACACACACACACACACACACTCTCACACACACACACACACACACAAAGATTATACCGCTGCCTCCTTGTGTTTCAAGTCTGAACGCATCAGCTCATTGCGGCGAGGTTTAATGGAGCGAATTTAACCCGGCGTATCAAAGGCGAGGCTAGCGGGAGCTTTCAGCCGCCGGTCCTGCCGGCCGCCGCCGTCCGACGTGCCGGCGCACGAATCAGTCTCCTGTGTCACGTAGCGTGGCCGTGGCCCGCCCAGCTGTAGAAGTGGAAAATTGGAAACAACAAATACAGCCCTAACAGACCCTGGCATTCCATTTGGGCCTTTTGCCGAGCACAGCATTTACAGATCAACTACAAAGTACACCACGAGGCAGCCCGCGCATCCAAATGCCTTCCTTGATGGAGAAGATATTTCCATATGTGTTTATGCTTCCCGGTGGCAGGCTGCCTGCTGGCGCCATCACCGCCGCACCGACAATTGAGGATCCTTTGTATCCTTCCACCGGTTTACAGCACATAACAAGAGGTTGATCGAAAGTGTAAATTCTTCAATTGGAGCCAAAAACGAGCTTGGAAACAATGAAAAGAATCCATTCCGCTGTCATCCACACTCACTTCACGTCACACGTGCTCCAATATAAATACATTTCTTTCTCACTTGTCGGTCACATGGCGCGCTCATGCAGCTGAGAACTGACAACGTCCCTTTCTGCAATAAAACCAGCAGATAAATGACAAAAGCACTATTAATATGAGCGAGTGAAATGTGTATAAAGTTAGTGTCACACGAGGCTTTAACCATCGTGAGGGACTAAACATGAGCCAACACTGCTCTCACAATGATATATTCAAGATTCAAGATATTTCTTGTCATATATTCAGATAAATAGATATTTTCACTGTCCAATGAAAAGCTTACTCTGCTGGTCTAAATAGGTTACTAAATACGTTTACAAAAAAATTAAGTAAATAAAGATGAGGCACATTATCATGAAAGACAACCATGGTTTTAGGCAGTGAGCCTCCAGCCGTCATTTAGACGGTTAATTTTCGGAAATGACGGCCGAAGAAATAGCTCTATAATATGTCCATAATGTCCCTCACTGCTTGTCGCCGTCTAATTTTGTCTAAATTCATCTTTTTTCGCCAAAATATAGCAAATTATCGTCTCCATTAAACAACTCGCAACTGACTTCTGGTTTTCCGGTTCCAGTAACGAGCAACGTGATTGATCAGTTGATACCATGTGGTCTGTACCTTTTGAAAGGCGGCCTCTGATTGGTTCGTAAATCTCTGACTCATCTTGATGCGTTCAAATGCTGAAGCACAGAGGAGGAACTTCCTTTCCAAGATTCTGAGGAATTCTATCTGCAGAATCCACACGGGTGTGACTAAATCCATGGACCTCTGATCGTTCTCGTTTTTAATTTCCAAAAGGTTGACACTATTTGATATCTGTACGTCAATTAAATTTGATTAAATTAAAAACTAATAAGAGGATAAGACGAAACAATGTCCCCACCCCCCCAGCCTGACCAAATACATTTTGGACACCCAGAATTTTCTGATAGACACTCAAAACACCAATTTCTGCCTACAACCATGAAGACAACAGTATTTCAAGATTATTCACATTCATTTTTATATTTTAATTTTGATACTACCCTAATTAAATCAAAGTAAATACAATTCAAATGTAAGAATGACTTTCCTCTTCACACAAGACTCTATCCAGAACCAGTGATGTATAAACTAGTTTGGAGGGTCCAGACATCCGTCTCGTGTCTTCTGATACGCTAACACCAAGAAGGACATCTGATTTCACTGAGCTTTAGCAGTGGGACATTTCCAATTGGACAGCATGTTGATGTACTTTTCATAATGTGGGAAATCATAAAGACCAACAAAACATGAGTGCAACCTTCAGAGAAATGGCTTCAAAAAGCTCAGCACATATGAAATGACCTGGTTTTAAGGTGAGGTGGAAACTGCAGCAGCCACAAACACAGACGTCTGGTCCAACCCGGGTCGCGTTGATTCAGTGTCCAAGGAAAAACAACATCCACAAGTAAACAAAACAAACAGCAGAGCATGAGTGTAGTGCTGAAAGACGTCCTCACTATTCAAACCTCGCCGCTCAGAACCTTTAAAGTCACACAGTGCAGCAGGATTTCAACTCATGCGGTCCAGAATAATCCAGCAGGATGGAGATAAAGAAAGTTCTGCTCTCCAGATTCACTGCCTTCAACCAGACAGCCATTACAATCTGTTTCAACCTGAGTAATTCAGTTTGTTTCTGAAGAAATTCACATTTAAATGAAGCTGCTTTATGAAGTGACCTCGAAGTTCTGGTTGTGTGTACCAAGCTGGATCAAACATCTATATTTAATTCAGGTAATTGCATCCTCTGAAGTATTTCTCACTGCGTTCAAAGTCCAGACTTTTAAGATAACAACACTTCAGTTGATCGCAATTATAACTTCTTTTTTTTTGACACACTCAGATGTTCTCTCTTGGTCCAGTTGGATTAAAAAAAAACAAAAAAAAAAACTAATCTTCGATTATAAAAGGATTATTGCTTCATTTTGCAGGATCAGAAGGATCGGATTTACTCCACAGTGAGGTCCAAGTCCACGTCGGCCACCGTGAACAACCTGAAGCCCAGCACGGCGTACGTGTTCCAGATCAGGGCCTTCACCGAGGCGGGGTACGGCACGTATGGGCCCAGGCTGGAGATCACCACCAAGGAGGAGGCCACAGGTGGGTTCTGTGTTGATCTTCATGAACACCGTGGGCCCTGCAGGATGTTTTAAACTCTGCAGCTCTGGTCCTGGACTGACCTGCGCTCAGGTTCCAGGTTTCAGTGGTTGAAACGACGTCGCTGAAGCCGAGACTCAGGACCTCGACGTCAGACATGACAGAACTTCACGCAAAATGAAAAATGGGATTAACTCCTGAAGCGAAGCCAAATGTTGAAAAGGTCAGCTTCCCTGAGGCGTCACACGCTGAGACTGTGACCACTGGACGACCGTCCACATCGTCTCAGGGTCCCTCAGGCTGCCACTCGTCGCCTCGCCGCGATGGTTTGGCTGAACTGTGGAGGATCTTTAGGATTACTCGCCTCACTCATGCAGCCAGAAGAAATAGAACCTCGTGTGTTCAGACTCAATACCAGTCATGTCATTTCTTTCAAGTCAAGCTCATGTGATGTGAGTTTGGATGATGATGATGATG
Organism: Lipophrys pholis; assembly: GCF_963383615.2. Lineage (NCBI taxonomy): Eukaryota > Metazoa > Chordata > Actinopteri > Blenniiformes > Blenniidae > Lipophrys > Lipophrys pholis. The sequence goes on along the minus strand of NC_137649.1, from coordinate 2,968,674 downwards.
ATGATGATGAAGATGATGTTGAAAGAGACAACTATAAAAGACATGCTTACCCTAACTTAACTCTCACTTAAACATAACGTAACTCTAAATCAACCCCAACTTAACACAGACTTAAACATAACTTAGCCTTAATTCAACCCTAACTTAACCTCAACTTAACCTAACCCAACCCTGGGTCTAACCAGCTGGTCTGGGTTTACCTTCACAGTCCTGACCTGCAGTCTTGGTGTTTCGAGGTTTGAACTGCAGCAAAGCATGAAAATGACGTTTCTATTGACTCATTTTGACTCAAACATTCATTCGGTACCATGATGGGGTGTTTTTGCCTCTGGTGTCCTACTTTTGAACAGAAGTCTCAATTGACCAGCTACAGATCTGTAGTGACCTCTGTCACATGACGCCCGACTCCAGGAGGAAACTTGAGTGTTTCTTGGCGCTGGTTGAAGAGGAAGTCTATCTTGAGGGAGAGGAAGGCAGTGAAGAGGACGAAGAGTTCTGACTCACTCAGGACGTCACATGAGGAGAGCTGGGAGGCAGCGGCGCCTCGCCGAGGCCACAGCACAACTTCGTTTTCAGCTCAACAGTTTATGCACAACCTGTTCTTGTCCTCCAGCGATCATAGCAGCAGCCCAGGGAAATTATTTGCTTTCAAGCAAAGCAAACACAATTTGCTTTGACTTTATGCTGACAACATGTCATGGGAAAAAAAAATCAGTACGCACAAGGACAGGCTCCTGAGTGTCGCGAGGATAAACTCATTTAAATCCAATCAGTTACATTAGCTGAGCCCCGAGCCGCGCTGTGGCTCTGCCAGGTTTGGAGAGGGACGACGCCGGTCGGAGTTTGTGTTGTTTTGGATGAGAACGTCCAGCGTGATGAGACGCTGAGAGATCAGGATTCATGAAGAATCACACAAATAATCCCAACGTCATGATGGACTGAAGCCCGATCAGGGAGGAAGGCTGCTCCGGGTTGGTTTGAAGTTTAGTCAAAGATGGTGAAGAAGACGAATATCTGCAGATATCAACAGTGGGACGTGGATTCTGTATATCAGTAAAGGGAAGTCCCAAATCATACAAGAGTTTCTATCACATATTGAAGAGAAACCTGGTGGACTCTGCGGTGGAGCAGCACATTGGACAGACGTCTCCTCTCCAATAAGGTTTCAGGATGTGATGAAAAAGTCATGAAAAAAGATTTAAAAGAGGAATTTAAAAGAGAACAGACTGCAGCGAGTGCATACACACTGTCAAGATCAGTTTGCTTCCACTGACCTTCAGGATGGAGAAAAGAAAGAACAACAAACATCACATGAAATACAACGTTTACACAATGGATGGATTTTGTGTGTGTGTGTGTGTGTATATATATATATAGAGAGAGAGAGAGAGAGAGAGAAAGAAAATATAAATATAATAATATTATATAATATTATATAATTATAATATAATATATATATAATATATATAATAATATATAGTATAATATAGAAAAAATAAAAAATAAAGTTTTTTGTAAAATTAATAAAATATTAATACACATATATATGTATATTATTTATTTATTTATTTTATATATGCACTCACCACCTGCAGGAAGGTTCTTAAGTGGTGTGATGTGATCTGGGTGACGGTGCTCAGACTTCAAAGTTCAAAGTTTTTTATTTGTCAGATATGCTGCATGTTGCCATGCAGCACAGATGAAATTGCGATCCTCCCATCAGTGCAAACTGCAGTGCAAAAAAACAACAAACAAGAATAAATGAGTAAAAAAAATAACAATAGGAATAGAAATACTATACAATATATACAACAATCTAAGCAATAGTAAATAATAAAGTTATGAAGGTGAGGTAGTGCGTTGACTTGCGAAGTGACTCAAGTTGGCAGAGGGTTCAAGTGAGTGGAGGTGACTGTCACCCCCACGACCTGGAAACGGATAAGCAGGAGAAAATGGATGTATGTATGTGTGTGTGTGTATATATATATATATATATATATATATATATATATATATATATATATATATATATATATAGCAACCAGAATATAACAACACAGATCTAAAGCAAGTCACTTTGGAATCTTGAAATACATAAACATGTAATCTGAAATATGTGCAAATTTTATAGATGATAGAAAGCTTAAAAAAAACACAAAAAAAATTCTTAATTCCATCAATGACCAATTGTATGTTGTTGTTTGTTGTTTTCCCAAAATATTCTGATGAAAATATAAATATTTGATGCATCTGGCAAAAAATGTTGTCCTCTATCTGTAAACATGATTCTATTTTAAATAATCAGGAAAAACTTAAAACGTCTCCCGCTGGTCGATTTTTAAAGTTACAAGCCAATGAGAATTTGGACAAGCCTTTATTTTTTTGAGGAAATGAAACCACATTGTATGATGAATTAATGAATTTATTTGGATTTTCTACATGTGCATACAATCAAAAACATGCAAATATAAATTAATCATTTTGATGACATGGAAAAAAACAGAGAATGACACAAAACAGGCAAAAAATATGAAATAGTAACAATAAATTGAACAATTAAAACCACAAAATTGTACAAAATGACGGTATAAACTTAGAACGAACAGATCACATGTGTCAAACTCAAGGCCCGCACGCCGAATGTGGCCCGCCACGTAATTTTATGTGTCTTAAAATAAATTCCCACGAGTGCAAGCCTTGGGGTGCTCGTCTGTTGAGCGCAGGTTCAAACATTCTATAAAATACAGTAATTACATGTGCCTTTGTTGACACGGAAGTAGTTCTGCACATATCCAGATTAAGATGCCCCCAGAATCGATCCTAAAATGTCCAGGAAGAGAAAAGTTGATGCAGATGAAAGGATGTTTGATGAACGATGGGAAGGAGAATCCATGTTTGTGCTTCAAGGAAAAAAAACTGTTTGTGTTTTGTGTTTTGTGTTTTGTGTGTTATTACACCAAGTACGGTGGTAAGTATGCCAAAGTTAGACTTAACAGCAAACTAACTAACTAACTATATATATATATATATATATATATATATATATATATATATAACTAGCAAATAATTTTTTTTATCTATGCAAATGCATATGTAATATTTATAATATGAATAAGTAAAATGGAGTAGTTACATTTATTTGACATCATATTTAGTTACATTTATACTGTCTTACAGTTACATTTGGCCCTTTGAGGGCAGCCATGATGCTGATGTGGCGCTCGGTGGAAATGAGTTTGACTCTCCTGGAATAGATAAATACAAGTTCTACCAATACAAATCTATTGCACTAAATTGATGGTTTAATCAAAGCATCAATTTCACTGGTTTATTACATAATTCATCAATTCATGACATTTTCTTAAAAAGAGAAAGAACAACTCCCACATTTTGTAAAGGTTGGAATATGCACTGAATAATTTTATCCCAATATTCAGCATTATTACATAATGAGGTGTGTATTCACCTCACGGTTACATGATGCACCTTTATTCCAGTGTGTGGCGCTACAAGGAGCGTAGGGATCCAAGCTGAACTCCAGATTGATCACATCTCCGTCACCACAACGTTCTGAGTGTTTAGAAATAAAGACTGGAGGAAGACCCGTCCAGGACTTTGAGGGGCTCACCCCATCACTGGTGTTGGCCGTGTGCCGGCGAGCACACGCTTTCTAAACACTCAGAAGACGTGTGGTGAAACGTCGTGATCGAGGAAACGTCGTGATCGAGGAAACGTCGTGATCGAGGAAACGTCGTGATCGAGGAGAATCTCCCCGGTTCGAACCACGTCTGGAGGAGCGAACAGAACAGGAAGTGTAACGACTACGAAGCAAAACCTTCCCATTTCTCATCTTCCAGGTTGGCTTGTGAGCCACCCCCCCCCCCCCCCCCCCAAACCAAACTCCCCCTCCCCCCACCACTTCCACCACATCCAACATCTCAGCATTAACGGACGCATTAATTACTCATACCACATGCGGAGTGTGTCCTGTAACAAGGTTAGAAGCTGGAGGTCCACTCAGTGTCCTTGACTGGCTTCCCCTGTGACAGCCGGGGGAGTGGTGGGGGGGAATGTGACGGTGGAGACTCCTGGACTTCCCTCCCAGGAACAGCCGATGGTTGATATTGACACCCGATTGAGCGATGGGTGTCCCCCCCCCCCCCCCCCAGAGCTACTGATTTCCTCCCTTCGTCCTCCTTGCACCGACTTCACACATCCTCCTGTGCGATCGGCACTTTATCAGACAGTTGGAGCTGTTGGAGAGCGCAAAACGGGTGGGGGTGGGGTGGGGGTGTCGTGGGGGGGGGGTTTGGGTTGGGTGGTGGGGGAGACAATTCAACCTGAATGTGTCTTTGTTTGAGATGAAGGGCATCGCCGTCGCCGTCTGGGACTATTAAGCCCACTTTCTGAAACAGTAGAGCCGTGTGTATAAGGGCGGCTCAAAAATAGAAGCCTCTGCTCCCTCAGAGGGACGGGGGTGGAGGGTGGGGGTGGGGGTGCGGGGGGGGGGGACGGGGGGGTCTTCATTGGGCTCAATTACCATTTTTCTAAGTGTTTGATGTGCCGAAATTCACGCTGTCTCTCTCTCTCTCTCTCTCTCTCCCTCTGTTTTCTTTCTTCCTCTCGGTTGTCGTCTGTGCCGCCAGCCGCCATCGTGTCCAGCGAGCAGAACCCGGTCATCATCATCGCGGTGGTGGCGGTGGCGGGGACCATCATCCTGGTCTTCATGGTGTTCGGCTTCATCATCGGGAGAAGGTACGCTCTCGCGGGCCCCATTGACTCTCCGCTCCTGTGAGTCTGCGCTTGTCAATTTAAAAGCCTCACTGTCACTCACAAACACACTGAAAAAAATGAAATAAGGCCTCCACGCCTGTGAAGTCGTCACGCACAGTCACGCACGCACACACACACACACACACACACACCCATCTTCACCTGTCATGGCATGCTGTGCTAATGGGCTGTCACGCATCTTTTTCTGGATCCTCCATGAAAACCTCCACCTGAAGTTTCTGCTGCTTTCTTTCACAGAGACGCCAGACCAGTGTGTGTGTGTGTGTGTGTGTGTGTGTGTGTGTGTGTGTGTGTGTGGACAGCAGTATAAAGCTGTCCACCCCCCCCCCCCCCCCCCCTCCCCGCAGCCTTCATCCATTTTCATTTGCACAAAATGGAGTTTCTGCTTCTCGTTCATCGACTTCCTCCACGTCTGAATTCTACTTTTTCACACTGAAATACAGAAATACTGAGGAGGAATCCTGAAAAGACCGAAGCTCACAGCTCATTCAAACTCAAACACACACACACACACACACACACACACACACACACACACACACACACACACACACACACACACACACACACACTAGAAATAGAAGCCGAGGACTCAGTAGAAATTTTACAGTTGAAATATTTATTTGTAAGTAAAAAATTCTCTTGATGCTGTGAGAAACTGTTTATTGTTTTTAAATTGGAATTTTGTGAAGATTAAAGTCTAAATTTGCTTAATTTTTTTTAATTTTAAACCCTAAAGTATTTATTCCCAGAAGTGAAGGATTTTTTACAGTATTTATCAGAGGAAAATGCAGTTCAGACCTGAACTTACTTCATTTTATCTTGTTCTTTAACAGTAAACCTGAATATGGCAGTAAATATTTGATATATTTATTTGAGGTCATAAATATGCAGTACTCCAGTATTTATCCCAGGAAGGAACTATAGTTCAATTATAGGATTTCTGTCCATTTTAAAAAGCTGATTTCTTCTAATTTAGCTCAAAGGCAAGGCGGGTTTATTTGTAGTGCTTCACATTAAAAGAAGATATTAACAAAATAAAGACAAAAGACAATTAAAACAGAATCAATGGAAGAGAATTTAAAATAAAGCTGGAGCAAATGCAGAAGGTGTGATGGATTAAAATGTCTAGAACTGCTGCAGTGAACAATGATGTTTTCAGACCTGAGATAAATAATTAGAATTAAACAGGATAAAATATCTCAGTGGTCTGAAATATACATGTGAAGTGCTGCATGCTCTCTGCTCTTGTCGGCTCAGAAGCAAAGCAAATATTCCTGAAGTGTTTGGATTTACTGCTTTCTAAAAAAAATAAATGAAATAAAATCCAATGTTCTTAATAATCCAGTCATCTTTAGTTTCTTAGTGAGTTTTGTGCTTTTAAATCTGCTGGTTACACGTTCCAGTCGATTCTTGTATTTCTACCGTGGAGATGAACTTTACTGTCATTTCTGAGGTCTGCACACACACACACACACACACACACACACACACACACACACACACACACCAGTGCATGTCCATTGTTTGCGGCATGTGTCCCCTCCTGTGTCTTGGTCTCTTGGGTTTGTAATAAAACAGATTAAAAGGAGCCGTGTGGAGTCGTCCTGCATGTCCAGTTGAACTGCCCCCCCCCGACCCCCGACCCCCCCCCCCCCCGACCTCAGCCGGCTCTCAGCAGATTTGTCATGTGCCGTTTTAGTCGCCGCATTAACATTCTTGTAATTTAGGGCTTTTATTTCCTCGGTACAATCAGTTGATTCTGCCGCTCCCTTCCCCCCCCCCCTGCAGGCACTGCGGCTACAGCAAAGCCGATCAGGAGGGAGACGAGGAGCTCTACTTCCAGTGTGAGTGCCTACACACACACACACACACACACACACACACACACACACACACACACACACACACACACACACACACACTCCCAGGTTACTTTACTGTTGACGTCAAAATATTTTCAGTGAGTTTACCTGAATCATGTTTCCATCCATTAACTTTATTCTGGATGCAATCATCAAACGCCATCATCCTTTCATGGTTTATTAGTGCAACAGTGAATTAGTTCACGTTAGAGCGGGGAAGGATTCCTTTTTTTTTTTTTTCATTTATTTTGAGACTAAGACAGAATTATGAGCCGGCTTTTACATAAAAATATCAAAATAAAGGGGACAGAGTGTTGAAAGAAGGAAGACAATGTCAAATGATGGGTGTAAATGTTGAAAATAACCTCCAAAGACGACACAGAGAAAAACATAAAGGTGCCGAGAATAATTCAAAAGTTTTGAGAATAATGTGAAAATATCAAGAATCTGAATATTTTCATAATCCCACAAGTCAAATATGGATTAATTAAAATATACCATACCAAGTGTTTGACACTGAGATGGAGGTGTGATGAAGTTTAGTGTCCGCAAGCAGGAATATTTTTGTTCTAAAAATATAGAGAGAAACATCAAAATACCCCAAATTACCCCAGAAGTTTGAGTAACATGAAAATATGTTATAGAAAAATACGACGGGAGGGAAGAAATACAGAGTTTATTTACCAAACTGTTGAAGAACCATTTGTTTAAAGGAGTCACATTTTATCAGTAGTTTTACAAGATAAAACTCTATATTCTATAAGTTTCGCTGGATTAGCAGTAACGACTCGGCGGCAGAAAGACGCTTTTATATACGTTCCAGTGAAAACCTTTGTCATTGGACATATTCTGAGAGAAAGTTTGGAAGCGTGGGAACCGTCACCCCGTCGTTCTTTCTGAGACGACTTCCTTTTAGTGGTTTCAGTCAGAGGAAGATGAAGATGAAGAAGTCAGAAGCCTTCGGGCGCGGCGCTGCGGCGGCAGCTGAGGGGGGATGAACAGCAGCGCAGCGGCGGAACCAGACAGCAGCCTGACGGTTCTGAGAGCTTCTGGTGTTGGACACTGTTTACTGTCCTCAAACAAACATCCCCCTCTAATGACGCCCCCAGAGAGGAGCTGCAGACCCCCCCCCCCCCCCCCCCCGTAATGATCCACGCTGAAGGCAAACGGCTGGTTGAGAAACAAAGAGGTCAGGGTGCGACGCCCGGAGCACCGCAGAGCCCGGGTTGGCCACCGCTAAGTACCTGACAGAACCACCACAACCACGTTGGAAATCCTGCAGGGAACACGGGGGGGGGGGGGGGGGGCACGCTGGGAGCACCGGGCCCGGCGTGTAGATCCAGTTGGTCCGGCGTGTAGCGACGCAGGAAGCAGCGATGAGACGTCTGCTATCAGATCCACTGACGCCTCAGACGGACGTAGCGATTCCGTCGCGGGTGGAGGGGGCTCCGGCTGCATTAGTCGTGTGTTTCCGGGGCTGGATGGTGTGTCGTCCTGCTGCTCTGTTTATCTGCAGCGTTCCGGCGGCTGCCATCTCATTAAATTTTAAAGTTGACAGGTTGTGCTGTTACCGGCGGGATTTAGAATGCTAAGTGCCGCGGCCCCCACGAGTGGTCTGTTCGCTTAATAGTGCATAATATCGTAATTTGCTGTTAATTTGGAGCGCGGCGCGGAATCCTCACCTCCTACCCCTCCATGGCCTCTCGCTCACCTTGTTTGTTTTGCTTATTTCCAACAAACTGCCCCCCCCCACACACCCCACCCCCCTCATGGATATTCATGAAGCGCTCCTATATCATTGTTGTTGGAAACTGCAGAGTTTTTTTAAAGAGTTATTTTTGTCGGAAAGTCCCAAATCTCTTGCTCGAGGCGTCAGTGGAACAAAAGCTGCTGCAGACTCGCTCACAAAGCCTCATTTAGCGCCGCTCACAGAGTTTCATAATGGAGCTGATGTCTTATCTGCTTTCACCGGAGCTGCGTCCTCTCAGAGTCCAGAGCCTCCTTCCCTCTGCCTCAAGCAAAATGTTCATTTTCAAGCTCTGCAGGGTCTCGTCCAACAATCTGAGGACGGCTGACCAGCTCTGCTGCACAGACTCTTTACAGAGGGATAGGATTGGGATTAGAGGTTGGGGTTATAGGTTAGGGTTGGGATTAGAGGTTAGAGCTATAGGTTAGGGTTGGGATTAGAGGTTAGATTTCTAGGTTAGAGTTGGGATTAGAGGTTAGGGTTATAGGTTAGGGTTGGGATTGGGATTAGAGGTTAGAGCTATAGGTTAGGGTTGGGATTAGAGGTTCGAGTTATAGGTTAGGGTTATAGGTTAGGATTGGGATTAGAGGTTAGATTTCTAGGTTAGAGTTGGGATTAGAGGTCAGGGTTATAGGCTAGGGCTGGGATTAGAGGTTTGAGTTATAAATTAGGATTGGGATTATAGGTTTGATTTATAGGTTAGCGTTGGGATTAGAGGTTAGCGTTATAGGTTAGGGTTGGGATTAGAGGTTAGCGTTATAGGTTAGGGTTGGGATTAGAGGTTAGAGTTATAGGTTAGCGTTAGGGAATTGGGAATGAAGCAATGACTCCTGTTGCCTCGTCCTAAAGAACTATTGAAACAAATTCAGGGATTGAGATTATCACCATTCCCCGCCGCGCCAAACGTCTAGACAGTTAACACTGGGTCCTCATTGACGCTGCTTTCTCCTTTATTTCTGTTTTTAATCTGATGACATAGGTCAGTTTCAGATTTCAGAACTATTTTTAATCTTATTTTTTATAATCCCTATTCTGCTGGATTTACCCATGAGAGGTTCTGTTACAGGTTATTCATTCTTGTTGGTGTTGGAACTCGTACCGATTCCTTTGCTTTGTAGGTTTGTAATCCAACAAGGATTTGTTGAGGATTATGTTTTTTGTGCTCAGTTTAGGATTACACCAGAGCTCTTTGTTAATTCAGGATTTAAATTGAAGCATGTCAGGTGGAGTTTAAGGATTTTAATCCCATGTCATCTGTATGTAGATGTACTGAGATGGAATCCTTATTGGGTATCCTGGGTAACCCACAATGCTGTTATCTGTAGAAAACTTGAAATGCCATTCAACTTCAAAGTGGAAGATTCTGATGAAAACATTTGTAAAAGTTTGTAAAAGACTTATCCTCACCCAAAAGAGGCGGCGTCAAACTTCATAATCAAACCGTTTTGGAGCAAAAACACATTTCAGTTCCTGTGTCGCAAAACATGAAAAACAAGGAGACTTAAAGAAAAGAACATGAGTCATCGAGGAAAGTTAAAACTTATTATTTAGGTTTTTTGGTCGCGGTGAAAATGCCAATAAATCAAAATGTAAGTTTGAGAAAAAAAGTTCATAAATGACATGAATGTTTGAAATGTATTAATGAAATACATTTATACTAGAAAATATCAAAACTGTCTACAAACTAAATAACATGTAACTGTAAATTCAGTGGTTCTAGATCCAATGACTACTACGACTACTATTACTACTACAACAAATAATAATAAGAACAATGATATTATTAATAATAATATTAATAATAATATTAATAATAATAATATATTGATAACAATAACAACAACAATAATAATGATAATAATATTAATCATAAGAATAATAATGATATTAATAATAACAATTATGATATTAATAATAACAACAATAATAATAATATTAATAATAACAATGATGTTAATAATAATAATAATAATAATAATAATAATAATAATAATAATAATAATATCTAAAACAAACTAAAAATAGCTCATTCAGATTCTTAATGTTTCTCTCTGAATCCTCACCACAGAAATTCAAATCTCTGGTTTTCAGAGTGTTTCAGAGTGTTTCAGAGTGTTTCAGAGTGTTTCAGTGTGTTTCAGAGTGTTTCAGAGTGTTTCAGGGTGTTTCAGTGTGTTTCAGGGTGTTTCAGGGTGTTTCAGTGTGTTTCAGAGTGTTTCAGAGTGTTTCAGGGTGTTTCAGTGTGTTTCAGGGTGTTTCAGGGTGTTTCAGTGTGTTTCAGAGTGTTTCAGAGTGTTTCAGAGTGTTTCGGGGTGTTTCAGAGTGTTTCAGGGTGTTTCAGAGTGTTTCAGAGTGTTTCAGGGTGTTTCAGTGTGTTTCAGGGTGTTTCAGGGTGTTTCAGTGTGTTTCAGAGTGTTTCAGAGTGTTTCAGTGTGTTTCAGAGTGTTTCAGAGTGTTTCAGAGTGTTTCAGAGTGGCGGTGCAGCAGTTTCTGCTCCTCCAGCTGATTTTTCTGAACGCTTTTTGCTTTTCTTCTTCCTCCACGAGAAGCAGTTTGTTCTGGCCGGTAAACAAGGTCCAGCCGCGGTTCCCGTCTCATCTCCGCTGCCTCTGTCGTCGTTCTGCCATCAAGCGGCGGCGCGGCGTGCGCTCTGCATATTTCATCATAACAGTAACCCTCTTACCTTTCTACAGTCAAATTTCCAGGCACCAAAACCTACATCGACCCCGAGACCTACGAGGACCCCAACAGGGCCGTCCATCAATTTGCCAAGGAGCTGGACGCCTCCTGCATTAAAATCGAGCGTGTTATCGGAGCAGGTGAGCCCGCCCCCTCCCCCGCCAGCCCCCTTCTCCGTTCAGTCCCCGCTCGCTCTCATACATCACGCTGACAGGAAAATATTTACACCTTGAATAAGGGGACGCAGCTTCACGCGTCGGGTATTGATGGAGCAATTGCAAAGAGGGGGAAAAAGTTCATTGCAATTAATGTGTGTGGCGGCGGCGGCGGCGGCGGTGGCGGTGGCAGCCACAATCCCACAGCTGAGAAATTGCTGCCACATGGGTTTGAGCCAGGCGGTCAATGACAGTATCTCTGCATCTCCAGCATGTCTTATTATAGGTCCCGCTTTCACTCCCCGGAGTATAACAAGATGTCGCACTCCAATTTGTATTCCGCCACTGCACAGCTGCTTTGTCTCAAAATACACTCATAAATTTGTCATTGTGAAGTGTTTGATGTTGCCTCTTGCCCCCCCCCCCCCCCCCCCCCCCCCCCCCCCCCCCCCCCGCCCCTCGTCACACACAGGAGAGTTTGGGGAGGTGTGCAGCGGGCGGCTGAAGCTGCCCGGGAAGCGCGACGTGGCAGTCGCCATCAAGACGCTCAAAGTGGGCTACACGGAGAAGCAGAGGCGGGACTTCCTGTGCGAAGCCAGCATCATGGGACAGTTCGATCACCCCAACGTGGTTCATCTGGAGGGAGTCGTAACGAGAGGTGTGTGGAAATGCCGAGTGAGACAACAAACTGTATTTCATCCAGGAAAGAATGTATTCAGCCAGTTTTCAAACAAGCTGAGTCAGCACCGTCGTCATGTGACGTCGTATATTAAACGTTCTGCGCTGAAGTTTCTTAAAATGTTTGACATGAAATACAAACCAATCAGCTTTATGATCTTGTACTACAGTGGCTCACCCTGTCCGCCCCCTGTTTTGGTTCGGTGGTGGACCAGAGGTCAGAGAAACACACTTGAGATCAAAAGTTTGTAGGTTTGAATCCCATTGCTTCCCGGGTTCCCGCGGCTCCTGGCTTGTATAGTTAACGTTAACTATGAATAGGAAGGGTCAAAAGCAGAGAAGTTATTCTCCCAAAGAGGATCAGTAAAGTTTCCTTTCTTTCTATACCTCATTTATTCTCTATAACAGACATCTGTCCATACTCTGTGTTCATTTCGTCCATATTTCTGTCCGCATCCTGGACGCTAATGGATACAGAGCCATCATTGCAGTACCACTGGTAGCCATAGGGGGCAGTGTAATTACAGTAAGCCTGCCTCAGACTGAACCTTCCTCTCAATGCTAAAAGTATTGCTTCCTGCTGCTGCCCACATCATACTGATCATTGACTTCCTGTTTCGTCTGTCAGAGCGACGCCCTCTAGTGGATTCAATATCAAACTCATTTCAACACATGGAAATATCAATAGATGTGACATTCGCACGGTTTGAATAATGTTTTCTTTAATCGAATGCCAGCGTTCCTAAGAGTTCCTCAGATATTATCCTATCAAACGATACTTTGGGTGCAGGCCTTTGGTTCCATGAGCAGCTCTGGTATTTCCTGCAGGTGTGCCTGTTGTACCTGTTTCACTGCAGAGAAAGTCTCAAAGTCTGTTTGCAAACGGAAGTGAGATTTTAGGAGAAAGCTGGGCAGGTTTTCACCGATCGGTTCCTCAGCCTGTTCCATTTCGATTGAGATTTAAAAAATAATACATCAGTAAATATGATAAAAAAAACACTATTTCAGAGCGACCAGCCTCTGGAGCTCAAAATAAAGTGTTGGTCTGAAGCGAGGAGACGTGTCGCTGTGGATGACGTGAAGATGCTCCAGCCCTCCGTCAGACCTGCCGGTATATTTAGCTTTGGGAGGCAGAAACGCGGCCGTTAGAGTGACATCAGATCTGATTGAATTAGTCGCACTCGCTGTTTAACATTTTCTCATTTACTCACAGTAATAAAAGGAGCAGATGGTAACTTTTAATTAAAAGCCAATGAAACGTGCGGCTAAAAATAACATGAAAGCGCTTCATTGTGAAGCATTTTTGTAAGCAAATAACACAAAAGTAGGTATTAATTAATCTTTTCTTTTTGTTCATCTTCCTTTTTAAAAAAAAAAATGTTATTTCTCCAGGAAAGCCGGTCATGATCGTCATCGAGTACATGGAGAACGGCTCATTAGACGCTTTCCTCAGGGTGAGTATCACCTTCGCAGCATCTTCCTGCAATTTTGTGGGTTGCTTCTTTTTTAGTTGCAAAGAGTCTCAGAGAGCGGAGAAAGTCTGGAGTCTGAGGAGGAGGAGGAGGAGGAGGCGGAGGAGGGGTTGGGGGGGAGGAAGAGGAGGAAGAGGAGGAGGAGAATCTGTGCGCTGCATAAATATCATAAATCTTGTGCTGGGCTGCTGCAGTGCCGTGACCTACATTCCCCTGGTGGTCAGTGAGGAGCTGGCTGACCCTGCCTGTGTGTGTGTGTGTGTGTGTGTGTGTGTGTGTGTGTGTGTGTGTGTGTGTGTGTGTGTGTGTGTGTGTGTGTGTGTGTGTGTGTGTGTGTGTGTGTGTGCAGAAACACGACGGTCAGTTTACAGTCATCCAGTTGGTGGGGATGCTGCGGGGCATCGCGGCGGGAATGAGATATCTCTCCGATATGGGATACGTCCATCGAGATCTGGCCGCCCGAAACATCCTTGTCAACAGCAATCTCGTATGTAAAGTGTCCGACTTCGGCCTGTCAAGGGTGATAGACGACGATCCCGAGGCTGTCTACACAACAACTGTGAGTCAATTAAAGCGCCGGCCCTCCCTCACCCGGAGCCTGTCTGGATTCTTTAATCATCCTCGGTCGGAGCTTGGAAATCGAGCAGCCGGCAACATTTTCAGAGACTAAAACAAGCTGCATGCAGGCAATGTTAGAGTCACACTGAGTTCTATCAGAGGAATCAAAGTTTGACGTCTTTATTAATCATACATATTCAATGTTGAGCGATTAATTAGTGACTGACCATGTTAATCTTTGGAAAGTTTGAATTGTCTTGTCTTGTGCAGTAGATTCCAACCTGCTAGTGTGTGTTGTGTTTGGAGGGGGGTGGTGGGGGGGGATGTGGGGGTCAGCTCTTAGATTGTCCAAATTTAATTTGTACATGTAAAAAAACAGCCAGAATAACAGATTTTCTCCAACAGGCATGTCAAACTCAAGTTAGTCCACGTACAGCCAGAAACTAATCTTGATAATTCCAGATGCTTATCTTTGTTTTAGTGAATCGTGTTTGAGTACATGATGAAGAAAAAGTCATTTTCAATTGATATCTCTACAAACCTTAACAAATGTAATTTTTTTGATAAAACAAACTTGATGCGATGCCATTTTTATCCCTTATCCTGACGCAGAACACATTTCCATAAAGCAATTCCTATATTTCCATATTCAAAGTGGTGCGATGGTACTTCCTCATCGAGGTAACTCTCACTGACACATCACTGACTCCTGAGCTTCAGTCTCATTGTTGTCTGACGTCTGCTCCTCTTAAGAAAACACTGCAATCTCACATAAAAGTCCCATATTATACATTTGCTTTATAAGGGTTTCCTAGGAGTAATATGTGTTCCAATAGCCAGTGTACGAGGCCCTCGGAGTTAAAAAAGTCTGTCTTGCTTCACTTTTTTGTGAATGTGTGCTCACACAGGCGAGTCAGTGATTTTCCCTTTGTGACATCATGCGGGGAAACAGCCACACCCTCTGGTAGTGGATACATACTTTGACCCTCCCACAGGCAGATAGAAACGTTAAAAGATTCCTGATGTACTGAATAAATTCACTCTAATATGAAAAACTGTAACCGTTCCCCTGACAGCTAGCAGGAGCTAGCGTTAGCTACTTGCTAGTAACTAACAACACATTCGACCAAACTAACAAACATATTCAGACCCACAATATTTTAACTCTCCATCTTCAGGAGCTTCTCCTTCTGGTCACATTCTGGTTCAAACTGGTTTATATGAGTCACAGTGATAAATCCACCGGAAACATTAATGCATTGAACCGGTGTTTCAGATCAACTGGTATCCCTGGTAAATGATGACCGACTTCCTTAAGCGTCCATCTTTGCTGCTAGTAACAGCATATTTTATAATTAGACTCACAAAAGGTACGACACTTGGAAACTTCATTGTAAATGTTGTTAAACGGTGTTCATCAGCACAGCTACGGATTTCTGTCGGGTTTTTAACGTCTGTTATTAGCAGCAACAAGGGATGCTAAAGGGTCACCTTTTAACAAGGAAACCACTTAATCTGAAACACCGGGAAGCTCTTCTCCCTGGAGGAGGTGTGGCCAAACCCAGACAGAAACAGCCTGTTCTCAGTAGAGCCACTAGAGGGACTTTTAGACTGGAGGAAGTTCACCCTGAGTACTATGATGTTAATCCTCTGACACCGATGTGGAAATGTTGGGAAACTGTATGATATAAGATCTTTAACTGAATGAGATACACAAGTATCTTTTTCTTTTGTCGTTGACACTTGAAGAGTTCTGAGAGAGTCTGAGTTCGCCTGTCTGGTGTCATTCTAATGTTTTAGTAAGTCAGAAGTCAGACATGTGAGTCTTCAGGCTCAAAGGGGAAAAGGTTGGAAAGCAGTGTGTGAGAGTTACGATACAGGAAGTAAAGAGTTTATTAAGTGGAGTACAGCCACTGACGTTCTGTTTTACCCAACAGGGGGGTAAAATACCCGTCCGATGGACTGCGCCAGAAGCCATCCAGTACCGTAAATTCACCTCGGCCAGCGACGTCTGGAGCTACGGCATCGTCATGTGGGAGGTCATGTCCTACGGCGAGCGGCCGTACTGGGACATGTCCAATCAAGACGTGAGTGGCGAATGTGTCCTGATGCAGACGACTAAATGAAGTGGCGTTCCATGTTGAGTTGCTGATCAGTGTGAACCGATTCAGTTCTGCTTCTGGAAGCAAACATCTGACCAGGCTGGATCAACTCATTCACCTAAAAGATTCAGAAACTGTTTTTTATAGAGTTTCAATGAAATCTATTATTTATTTTTGGCAAAAAGTCGACCATTACTCTTACTCTTCAGTTTTCTCTTTCATACAATTATATAAATTCAGTTTAACCCATGAAACCAGCACAAGTTATTAATCTCTTAAGCGTCCACCATTTTTTATTTGCAGTGCATGAAATACCTGAATGAAGTTAATTCACATCTTAGTGGCTACTATAAGATACTATAAGTATGTTCGTATTCTAGCAATAGTATGGGATCGGGAAAGTATCAGTATCGGCCAATACTCTAATCTGAACAATCGGATCGGTATCGGGGGACAGAATGTGTGATCGGGACATCCTGAGTTTCAACATTAATGACGTTTGAAGTGAATCGTTGATGTTCAGTTGGTGTGAATCTGTTCATTTCACATGGAAACACCTTGGTAGAAGTAGTGTGGTGACACTGGGACAATCCAAACATTCAAGGCTTCTTCATTGAATTCAGTGTGAAAACTAATTCTATTCCCCCGGCTAGCTCAGTTGGTAGAGCATGAGACTAACAATCTCAAGGTAGAGGGTTCATGTCCCACGCCGGGCGCCACCTTCCTGTGGGCTCACCACCTGCAGGAAGGTTCTTAAATGGTGCAATGTGATCTGGGTGACGGTGCTCAGACTGTCACCCCCGCGACCCGGAAACGGATAAGCGGAAGAAAATGAATGAATGAATGAACTAATTCTATCACACTTATTTAGTGTTTCTAGTTTTCATGTGTACTGACAGTACTACAGACATCTGGACTTCAGTGTCATTAAGGGTTTTTCTTCTTGTGGGGATCCGGAGTGCCACGAGGTGCTGGAGTCATACAGATGTGTACTGATCCAGATGGTCATCCTGTTAGAATGAGGGAGACTCTGTCTCTCCTGACCCTCACACATGCAGAGCTCCAGGGCCGCAGGGCCGCAGGGCCGCGGGGTAGCAGGGCTCCAGGGCTGCCGGGCTTCAGAGCTGCAGGGCTGGCTGCAGGGCTGGCTGCAGGGCTGGCTGCAGGGCTGGCTGCAGGGCTGGCTGCAGGGCTGGCTGCAGGGCTGGCTGCAGGGCTGGCTGCAGGGCTGGCTGCAGGGCTCCAGGGCTGCAGGGCTGGCTGCAGGGCTCCAGGGCTGCAGAGCTGCAGAGCTGCAGGGCTCCAGGGCTCCAGGGCTCAAGGGCTGCAGGGCTGCAGGGCTACAGGGGCTGCAGGGCTCCAGGGGCTGCAGGGCTGCCGGGCTGCAGGGCTGCAGGGCTGCAGGGCTGCCGGGCTGCAGGGCTGCAGAGCTGCAGGGCTCCAGGGCTCCAGGGCTCAAGGGCTGCAGGGCTCCAGGGCTCCAGGGCTCAAGGGCTGCAGGGCTGCAGGGCTACAGGGGCTGCAGGGCTGCAGGGCTCCAGGGCTCAAGGGCTGCAGGGCTGCAGGGCTGAGGCGTTGCTCTAATCAGGCCGTTTGAATGCGGAGAAGCGGAGGCACAAGTGAAAAGTCCTGAGAATATGGGTTTGGCGGCGCTATTAATATAAAGAACATGAGTGGAAAACACTTGTCATGCAAAACGCTCTTGAGTGAAACGCCTTCAAAAGTTGATAACGACTTCTGGTAATGGAACCAGTGTCGAACCAATTACACTGAAAACTACTGGTGCATATTCTGCTGCCTCTCTTGCTCTTTGCTGTAGACGTCAAACCCAAAGCTCTGATTGTAAAGCTCTGCTTGTATACATCATCGCCATGTTTAATAAGTCGGCACTGGGAAAACTGAAAAAAGCTGGTCCTGACTTCCTCCACAAAGTCTGAGAAGAAAATAGAGCTAAACAGCACTGAGGCTGATTTTCTGACATTTTGCATCCCAAACAAACATGAATGAGTGTGTGAGCGCTGGAGGAGTGGCAGTGCCATGGCGGCGAGGAACTCCTCCTGGTCTCGGTCTTTATCTCACCAAACGTCTTTTTGTCCTTCCAACATGTCGGGAAGCTGCCGCGGCCAAACCCCCGTCCCTCCAGTCACATGTGATCAAGGAAAAGAAAAGAAAAATCTTTATTTCCACTCAGAACCAGAAGGATGCATCAATGAAAAGACTTGACAGTTTCCTAAAAGTTTTCTCTTCAAGCGTTGTAATGTTTCCCCCTCAAAATGTTCAGATTGACAGATTGATGAACAAAGCCAGTTGGAGGAACTCTGGCAAAACTAACTTAACTTTCTATGAATGAGTGGATTCAAACTCCATCTTGTGTTTTTCTCTGGATCAGTGCAGCTTCTTCTTTCTCTTGTTTGAGGCGTTTCGATCTCCTGGCGCATGTCACAGCTCTGAACAATATGAACCTCCTAAATATTGATCATTTCTTTAAATGATCTTGAATTATCCTGCATTCCTTCGATCCGCGGTGATACAGGGACTCCTGTACCATAGTTCAGCTTTTCTTTTGAATTTTGAGAATGAAATTGCCATAACTAGAGGATAAAGTGGAGGTTTTAATTTCATTTCTTTAAGCTTTATTATCAACTTTCTCACTTTTTAAAGTTTTTAATAAAACATAAAATGTATTATTATTATTATTATTAGTATTATTATTATTATTATTAGTAGTAGTAGTAGTAGTATTATTATTATTATTATTAGTATTATTATTATTATTATTATTAGTAGTATTATTATTATTATTATTATTATTAGTATTATTATTATTATTATTAGTAGTAGTAGTAGTAGTAGTATTATTATTATTATTATTAGCAGTAGTAGTAGTATTAATGTTATTATTGTTATTATTATTAGTAGTAGTAGTTGTATTAATGTTATTATTGTTATTATTATTATTAGTAGTAGTTGTATTAATGTTATTATTGTTATTATTATTATTAGTAGTAGTTGTATTAATGTTATTGTTATCATTATTGTTATTATTATTATTGTTATTATTATTATTAATGTTATCATTATTGTTATCATGATTATTATTATTATTATTATTATTACTATGATCACTTAAATGTATTATTTTATTATTTTACTTTATTATAAAGACAGTACGTTTGTATTGGTGGGCAGGTGGGAGATAAATTACAAGTTACTGTTGTTTTTATTGATAAAATGAGTTTTTCAATACTACAGTCAAACACGTGTAGTACAGAGGAAGTACTGCAGTGTCTGAATAAACACAGTTCAGACAGAGAGAGTCACTCTTCAGTCAGATTTCCTCCCATGAAGCCGTTGAGTGGCGATGTGGTGTAGTGCAGTAGTCTGTAGGGTGAGAGGAGGGCAGCTCCATTAGCTCCTGGCTCACTCGTGTTCTCCGGGGTTCCAGCCGTCGATACGAGCCACTCCTGCCCACACCTTTGAAGCCTTCGTTTCTTCCACTCCCGCTCACGTTGTTATAAATGTCACAGATTGCTGCGATGATGGAGTCTCTGAGTGCTGCTGCCGAGCGTCGGTCACTTACTCCTGGACTCTCCACACATTTTGATTGATGGCGGAAGGCGAGCGAGTCCCGGCGTCCAGATTTCTATATGGCTTCCGGTCGGGTTTCGTTTCTTTTTTCCTTCCTGGCTCCCGGTGCAGCCTCAGCGCTATAAACACGATTAAGATTCCCCGGCAGAACACAGAGGGCTTTGCTGATTGAACAATCAGATGTTAGAAATGCTAAACAGGACGGCTGGGCATGAAAGTGGCATATGTGGTGTTTTTCTTTTCTGACGCTCTGCGATTTGACAGACATCAATGTCAGAGATTTTTTATTTTTTTTAAGCGTTTGTCAAGACTGCAACAAACATCCTCCGGGAATACGGGAAGAGAGACATTTGCATTTTCTTTCCCCTACAGTTCCGGTGTTTTGACACCTTTTTGCCTCCATGACTCAGCCTGAGCCGTCCTGACAGGAATAGCCGATGAATATATGCAGGAACGTATACGCGGATCCTCACCGCACAATAAAAGCAGGCGAGCTGGCGGCTCCTCTCGCAGCATCCACTTTTAATGAACCCTAAACTGCTGCGCGATGCGGAGTGACAACAGATTAGCTTTAAAGTCTCCGCGCAGAGACGACTTCTATTATTTATCGGGTCTGTGTTAATATCGCCTTTTGTCTCGACATATGAACAATGTAGGAAATGAATGAATCCATTCTGTCTGCAGCGTAAACTCTGACTGAACATCTGCTGTGTGAGCCCGAGGCTACGCTTAAAGGTTATCAGGAAAAATGTAGAATCGATCACAGTCGGCGTGTAAAAAGTGGATGTTTGACCTCCGATTTGCAGGGAGGCGTGTGTGTGAACCCTCTGGAGTTGGTGTGTTTTACTCTCCAGTGCACCGCCAGACAAAGTGGCCACAGAGGAGAGGCATTAAGTGAACATGCAGAACAATTTGACTCAGAATAGCAGAACGCAATGAGGCGAGAAGAAGGGCTGAAGAAGGGCTGAAGAAGGGCTGAAGAAGGCGTGGCCGTCGACGTGGAGGAAAGCAGCAGAGCTGACACTAGTGTCTCAGTGAGAGGAACTGCTGCCGCTCCAAATGTTTTCATGAAGAGTTGAAGCTTCAAGCTGAACAGGAGCTAAAGTCGCTCACGGCGCTAACGGCCGGATTAAAAGAAGAGCGTCGGGATCGAAGCCGCGGCCTGAGAGGTTCCTGTGAATATGCTGAATTCTGCAGGAATTCCATGAGGAGAGAGAATGCCAAGACGTGGAGGTGGCATGTATGTGGCATTGAAAGACACCAGATCTGATCTGGTACCACGTGTGATGGAGGCCCGGGTCTGGGAGCTGTAACCTTCACACCGTCACCACAGCTGAGATATGTGATGAGTCAGCTCTGAGCTGAAAATCTGAATCATCTGAGGCTGGATGAAGTTCAGGACTGAGGCTGGATTTGTTCAAAGACACTTTGAATACAATGATTTTGTGAAATGTGAAAACAAAATGGTGTGAATGTGAAACTTTAAGACATTTCAACGTCTTTATGTTCGACTCTTTATCAGCTGATTATTGAGATCGAACCTTTTGATTTGCTTCAGAAAGAAAATGTCAGACTTTGATATTTCATCCAGAATTGAGTAAACTACATGAAAGCTTTGAGCGTGATGGTTGATTTAAAGTGTGTTTGTTTAGTTCACTGGCCCTCAGGCGCTTTGCTTTTTCAGTTACAAATGAGATGTGGTGAGACGTGGGAGGACGGCGACTCCTCTGACCAGACCAACAGTCCCTCCCTGAGTCGGCGCTCACACCTTTCCCAGCTTTCACACTTCTTTTCCAATCTCTGCCCCTCGTTTACCAGTTGTCTCCAGATTTTTATTGAGCCTTCAAATTAAAGCCGAATGATTTACCTTCAGTGCCACAAATGACATTAAACAAGAGTTTTTACAGCCGGGCGCTCCACTTGATTAGTGAATTGACGTGGACATAAAACGTAAACACCACAAAGTGGCTGTTTGAGGATGATGAGCAGGTAGATTTATAGGGAGAAGAGGAAGAGGAGGTCTTTGAACGACGGAAACCCAGGAAAAGGAATGTGGCAGACTGAAACGAGTCCTTGCTGAAATTGTTCCTCGCTGAGTGACGTATTGCCGTGGAGCTCAGCGGTGGAGCTCTTTGCTTTTGAGTCCCGTGGTTATATGTTCTTAAGTCAAAGCTGCTGCAGAGAAATGAAACAAGGAAGCGCCGACACTTTTCAGATTCCGTTATTAACTGAGCAGGAAGAGGAAATGGTCTGAGAATGGGAGAGATCATAGTTTAAGTTGACACTTACAAGTCTCCGTTGAGCCCAGACAATCTTTTTTATGGTCGAGAGGCAGGCCGATGACATCATCGTTTGCAGATAATGTGCCTATTCCCCGTCCACAAACGCCGAGGCGCCGTTTCTAAATTTCCGCACTCTGGAACCCGTTCAAAAAAATTAAAAAATAAAGTCTTCAGGCCCCTCGAACGCCGCGCCGTGTGGATGATCCACACTACGATCATCCATCATAGTGTGGATGATCGGGCAAAAACGATGCAGCTGCATGAAATAGCGTTGTGGTGTGGACAGGCTGTAATCCAGGAAACACAGTGACAGCAGGGAAGGATTGGGAGGAACGTTAAAAGCCTTAAAGTTCAGGTAAATCCAAAGTGAAGAGGCCTTCAGGTGTTGTGTTCTAGTTCTTGTTTGATTGGTGACACAGAAAAGTTACTTTTAAAGTTACAGTCCAGCAAAGGAAGACAGTCCTGGTGATATGAGACGTGTGTTTGAGTCATTCCTCACTGAAGACTCGACTCTGATGATAATTCTTTCTTCTGGTCGTGTCCAGGTCATAAAGGCCATCGAGGAGGGCTACCGCCTGCCGGCGCCCATGGACTGTCCTCCAGGCCTCCACCAGCTCATGCTGGACTGCTGGCAGAAAGACAGAGCCGAACGGCCCAAGTTCGACCAGATCGTCGGCATCCTCGACAAGATGATCCGCAATCCCAACACCTTAAAAACCCCCGTGGGGACGTGTACCAGGTAAGGGACAAGCCCAGTCTGATCCACATCCACAGCTTTGTCTTGTACTGGAGCACATTAGCGGGCGGCTGATTTAGCCTCTCTGGTTCAGAGATGAAAGATAAATCCCGGGGGATCGATCCCGCAGGGCAGCGTTCCTGCCTTTATGTTCAATAGTGGGGCTTTTAAATCAATCTCTATAATGAGTTCCTCGTACTTTGCAGTGCAGTGGGAACTCCAGACCTCAGTCTGACATTTGTCAAATGATTCCTATTTGCAGTCAGAACATAGATTCCTGAGGCGGGATGAAGTCCGAGGCTGCGGCTGCTTAAAGAACACTTTATTATGTGGAGGCCGTCTGGGGAATGTATTCTGATTGTGGAGATATTGATAAAAATATTTTTGGCAAGTAGAAGCTGACATGCTGCATCTATTCCTGATTTTGTTATTGATTGAAGCCTCCAATCAGCGAACCCCCCCCCCCCCCTTCTGGTAATTTACTGCGCCGCTGGACACCTTTGCATGCCGCCCTGGCTCGTCTGGTGCTTGATTGTTTGCAGCGGAAAGCTTCCCCTTTTCACACAAGACATTAAACGTCTCTCTGTGCTCATCCCGCAGACCAATTAGCCCGCTGTTAGATCAGAGCACACCAGACTTCACCGCTTTCCGCTCGGTGGGAGAGTGGCTGGAAGCCATCAAGATGGAGCGATACAGAGACAACTTCACCGCCGCCGGCTACAGTTCCCTGGAATCTGTGGCCCGGATGTCCATCGAGTAAGTGGATCTGTGAAAATGAAGGCGTGTGAGCCGGGGGTGGGGGGGAGGTGGTGGTGGTGGTGGGGGGGTCGGTCAGGAGCATTAAACCAGGGGTCTGCAACCTTTATGACCTAAAGAGCCGTTTTCATCGTTTTCCTCCAAATAAAAACTTCTTCAGAAAATCGCTATACAATCAAAAATGTAGATTAAATTCCTAAAGTGTCACAATTTAATTTTATTTTAATTACATTTTTCCTCTTGTAGTCATGTTTACAGTTTTTTCCCTTTTTCTTCTCATGGATTTTCTCATTTTCACAATTGTATGCATCTGATTTATTTCAGCCGCTTCAGCTGTTTATCTATTTATAGCCGCTGTGCGTTTCCTCCTGCGTGCAGCGGTTTGGGCTAAACTAGCAAAACTCCTGTTTTACCCCTTTTCCCTTTTTTTTCATTTTGTTTTTTTTTGTTTTTTGTTTTTACTATTTTCTTATGTTTTCCTTTTATTCTTCTTTTTTTTTTTTTCCTTAAAAAATCCTGTTCTAGCATTTTAATCATTTTAGTCACAGTTAATTTTTTTAATTATTACTATTTCAGTAGTTTTAGCTATTTTAATCTTTTTCTGGGTTGGGGGGCAATTCCAGCTATTTTGACCATTTTACTTTATTTAGCTCTTTTTATCCTGGAAATTTACTCCGTTTTGAAAATCATTCTGGTATACAAATAAAATAAAAATGTAGGCAAACTATGTAGAAGTAATATTCTAAAAGCTTGATGGAGCCGCTACAGAGGAGCTGAAGAGCCACGGGGCTCCAGAGCTCTGCATTAAACCGCCAGCAGCTCAGCGTCACTCCACACACATCAAAATTCACTTTTGTGTTCTGCAGTTTGGATAAAGGAGCCTATGACACCAAAATATAAAAAAAGCATTACAAAATAAAAGTATTTTTATTATAAAACGTTTATGTCATACTGCCGCCATCCATAAGTAAAAAAAAAACTTCAAAAAGAGAGTGAAATTAAGTTGTGATGCTCGATCTCCACCCATCGAGCTTTCTCCACCTCCTCCATCGTGCTGGGTCGTCAGAGGAGTACCAGGCTCCGGCAGCCCGGCTCCGGCAGCCCGGCTCCGGCTCAACACAGCGGCAGACGCACAGAAAAGGGAAGAAACAGAAATAATTCATACAGTTCAGTGGGAGAAGAAGACTTTTTTTTAAAGAAGAAGAGTATGAGAGAGTGATGGAGGGATGGAGGGATGGAGGGAGCGTTGGAGGTCAAACCAAACAGATTTGGGGGAATATTGACGATCAACACAGCAACTACGCCACAGATTCAGACAATCTGAAGACGAGACGCCAACGACAATCGTCAAGGAGACGTGATTGAGACGACAGAATACAGACAGTAGATCTGGTGTGATAATACATGTTCCTCAGTGACTCCACAGTGACTCCATAGTGCCTCCATAGTGACTCCACAGTGCCTCCATAGTGACTCCATAGTGCCTCCATAGTGACTCCACAGTGCCTCCATAGTGACTCCATAGTGACTCCATAGTGACTCCATAGTGACTCCACAGTGCCTCCATAGTGACTCCACAGTGCCTCCATAGTGACTCCATAGTGCCTCCATAGTGACTCCATAGTGACTCCATAGTGACTCCATAGTGACTCCTCAGTGACTCCACAGTGACTCCACAGTGCCTCCATAGTGACTCCACAGTGCCTCCATAGTGACTCCATAGTGACTCCATAGTGACTCCACAGTGACTCCACAGTGACTCCACAGCCTCTCACCTCACAGCCAGAAGGTTCCATTAAAAAAATAAAATAAAATAGATAAAAGTCTCGGTGCAAATCAGGCAGGAGCCTTTCTGTGTGGAGTTTTCATGTTCTCTCTCTCTCTCTGTGTGCTGGTTCTCCTCCGGTACTCCGGTTTACTCCCATAGTCAAAACAACCTGTACCGTGACTCCCTGAGCTACACCCCCAGCCTCCATCACCTCCCCAGAGCGCTGTGTGGCTGCTGAAGATGTCCATTTGGTGAAGAAATGTCCTGTCGGAGGACTAATGAGGGACTTTTAATAAATGAGCTCCGTCAATCTGTCCCATGTAGTGAACGTCTGCTCCAACAAGCCGACAGCGTAGACATATGCTTGTAGATCCTTCTTTATTTGTAGCGCCTCTAGTCTATACCATATAGTAAATGATCTACTAGAGTATGTCTACTGTGTAAACATACATAATCTAGTAGAAGTCTACTGCTGTATGTCTATGTATGAGATCGTTCTGTGTTGGAAATCCCCTCAAAAAAGCACCAATACAATATGAAAACAGCATTCCCTGCAGACCGAGAGAACGCGTTCCTCCTCCTACGTCAGGTCTCCATTCCTCTCCAGTCTCCGTCCTCCCAGGGACGGTTAACTTGTCCGAGGTACAAAATTCGAGAAAGTGTAAATTCCAGGGGGCAGTGAAGGCAGATACACATTTAACTGTGATTTTTTAAGGCAAAAATGATTAAATGAACATGCGATATGGTGTCATAGGCACTTTAGATTGCTAAACCATAAATGTACGAGATTCAGTAGAACTAGTACGTATTTATTTTCACAAGCCGCTTTGAGAACTGAGTCTTTATCAGAACCAGAACGCTGCCTTGATTTCCTCTGTTTGATGAATTTATCTCCCGTTTTGGTCTTTAGAAACGTTCTCCTGGTTTCACCAAGTCGCTCCCAGTTCATTCAGAGAATTCTATTCAGTTCATTTCTGTTTTTGTCTTCGTATCAGCAGACCAGTTTAATTCACACTGTCGACCATAAATCAGTGTCAAACTTTGTAAAACAAGTTCCTGGAAAGTGAAATCATTCCGCAGAGTTCACCGTGAAGAATTTCTCTCCCTGCTATGATTGTAATGTGAGGAGTGATCGAGGTCATGAGAACAATGTTCTGGTCTCATTTCTTCGAGATTCACTGGATAATTTAAATATTTCTGCTTCGCGAGCGTCTGAATGAGGTTTTATTTATGAAAAAGTGAAGAGATCAGTCTGAATCCAACACATCCATTAGAAATTAGCGATCAAACTTGTGTAACAGCACAGAGTATCCCTCCAGGAAGACAGTAACGCCTGATGTGTGACACATCATCAGTGACTACGTCACCATTTAAGGTCACAAAGACCAAATGAGATCCTGCTTAAGAAACCACATCAAAATCTTTCTAAGTGACTCATGAGCAATAATGAAGCGCGGCTTTCTATCCACAGACCGTGGGAACGACCACGGGCTTCAGGCAGTGCAGGTTTTGGCTTGTTTGTCGGTTCGCTGATTCGAGTCTCATTATTGTGCAACAGTTTCTTTAAAATGCTCTGATGTCACAACTCATCTTCACGTCAATCCAAAGTCTTCTGGATGAATCAGCTTTTGGTCGGTTCACGTGTGTCCCGATGTTTTAACGGACTATATAATGTGTAAGTTAGTGGAGAAGTCGATACTGAAAGGAGCCACCCGGTGTTCTCACGTCTCCAGTCTCCATTAAATCGTCTTTTCATCAATTGTTAAGATTTAGTAGGAAAAATAATCGAGCGTGGAGCTCGTCCTGACCCTCGTCCCTCTCGTGAGACAGCATGGGAGCTTTGAAATGGTACGGATGTTGGCCGCGTGTTGATTGGCCACAGGAACACTCAGCGATAGCAATAGCATAGCAGTCCTTTGCTAGCGTGAAAAATACACATAAAAAACGACGGTGGAGCTTCTGCAAACATCCACGCTGCAGAGCAAGGCACCCCGGAGATTTAAAATGGAATACAGGCTCATTTGTGAATCACATGAGGTTCAACGTTTATTCTGGTCCCGCTGGCGACTAACGCTAGTGGTTAGCGCTAGCTCGATTAGCAGTTAGCTGCGGTCTGTTTACCATAATCTCAGCGTCTCATCTACAATAAAACATAATATTCCTGAAACAGTGAGACTTACGGTCAGCCTGCAGCGAGTCCCTGACAGCTGGACTCTTTCCAGACGCAGGTTGACGCGTCTCCGCCGGGTATCGTCCAAATTAGAGAAACTTTCAGACGCAAAGTGTAAAACACAGAACATTGTTGTTGATAAATCTAACAAAAGAAGTGGGTTTATGATATCAGCCTTCTGTGTAGACGACAATCAAAACCTCCAGTTTTGGGGTGCGCCCCCTTGTGGTCGATTCTGGTTTAAACAAAGAGCCCAAACAAAAAAAAACTCCAGATTTTCAGTTTCAACTGAAGTCCAACACCAATATACAAGTTTGAAGAAGGAAACATGTGATTTCCGGGTGACGACTCCTTTAATAGACTTTAATAAACATTCCTGGATAGTCTTCATCACTTCCTCTGTGGATTCTCTGAGTCTGGCTTTAGCAAAGTGTTGGCTTGAGTCTCGTCTGAGGACACATGAACACAACTGCCTCCTTCATCCCGTCTCCAACACCTCAGCCTCAGGATCCCCCGGTGCCTGTTTTTATTATTTCTTTCTGGCGCACTGGATTTAAATTCAGCCTGTGGCTTGTGAAAGATGCTAATCTTCCTCCTGACAACACCTCCGATAGAGCAGGTAGATTTGGTTTCGAAAGCTACTCTTCCGAGCACCTGCACCACAATAACTTCCACAAATAATCACTCCTTTTTTTTCTTCTTCTACCTCTTCTACCAAAGCAAAGAGCATCACAACGGGAGCGGGGCTGATCCAGAGCTCTTCTATAAGTCGAGTTACACACCGAGCAGAGCCGTGCTGCACTCGTGTGCATGTTAGTTCAGCTTTATAGCTGAGCCGTAGTCACACACGCTAAACTCGCTCATTTCCATGTAGCGTGGCGGCTCTAAACGAAGTGAAAATATTCCCGTGTGAGTGTTCCGGCGTGGAGCCGGGTGAACGAGCGGGGCCCGAGCTGCCTGTTGAGCAGGAGAGAGTCTGTGAACATCTTGCCCTTGAGATCCGACGTTAAGTTTTCCACTTGCATCACTCAGCATCTGTCTGCACATTCTCAGAAAACAAACTCTGCAAACTCCGAGTTAAAAGAAATCAACCTTCAGACTGCCTCATGTCCTACACTGCTTCTCCATAAGCCTTGAAAATAATAAAGTTATCGGGAATTCTGCAGCATCTCAAAACTACACTTGATGTAGTTTATTAATGTAGATATTCAGATTCCCTTGTTTCACAGTTTTCACAGCTCACGCCGAATGGCGGACTTCCTGTTGGGTTTAGAGTCTGGGTGTCGTGATATTCCTGTTTCACAGTTTGAGGCCATGGCATGTGAAAATATAAGTACTTAAACTTACTCTTACCAGCAGGCGGCGCTATGACTGTGAATGTACATTAGTATATGGATGTATTCAGAGTACCACTGCGATGACACACGTGAAGTTTCAGGCCGATCGCAGCATGGAGAGCAGATCTCACATCACTTCCTGTTTCAGAGCGAACTGTCACGGCCACGCCCTTTGAGATTATAGTTTCATTTTGTTTTCATCAGGAGGGCCTGTTGTTTACACCGGCCAGAGTTTAGATCTCTACAACTTATTGCCTCGGCGGATTTTGTTCCACGGATTTCATGCATAACACAACATGGCGGACGTCCTGTTGGGTTTAGAGTCTGGGCGTCAGTGATGTTTTTGTGCGGCTCATCGTGCTGCATATGTCTACCAAATCTTTTCTTCAACATAGTAGATGTTACAGATGTTAAAACAATGTAGGGGGCGCTATGGAGCCAATTTGCCTGAACACGAGCACATTAAACATAAAATATTAAAATGGTTCGTCCATTTCTGACGCGTGTGCAAATTTTCACGAAGGTGAAACAAGGCAGCAGTTTGCGCAGTAAGAGGAAGTGAAATACTAAT
>NC_137649.1:2774416-2934416 GCF_963383615.2 Lipophrys pholis | reverse complement strand
AAAGACAGCTGTTAGGATTCCCACCTTTACTTTGGACTTTAGTTTGTTGTACAGTTGATGCAAAGTGTCGATTTTATTATTTATTTTTCTGTGATGAAAGTATTGAGAATATTCACTGGTCAGAAGTATTTTCCCCAACAGCAGAACTGTAAGGTCATTTAATTAGACGATCTCTTGTTACATAGACAATTCTTTTTGCTTTGTAACCTTTGTAATAGACTGTACATATATTTTTGGAAATATAATACAATCTCTATAGAAACTTCCAGTGTCTCTTGGTGTTTTCTTCATCACCTGGTTTGTGGCGGGGTTGTGTTGTACTGTCAGGTACCGCTTCAATTATTTCTTATTGGTACTTTTTCCACATACTTTCCTACTGACGCATCGTGACTAAATGTAGCATGAAGCAAAAGCTCCAAAAATATCTGGAATTTACCAAATGTACATGTAATCCTCATCAGCGGATCATTTACCGGTAGTGAGATTACTGAACAGTAAAGTCAGAGTGAATTATTGTCAACTGTACAAAGTACTTTCTTCTTCTCGATCCGGTTTCTCAAACAGCTCAAGACCCAAAAGAAAGTGACTCACAGTCACTGTTTTCATATGAAGTATTTCATATGAGTACTAACTTTTAGCTACTTGTCAATACAGAGTATCGATACAAGTATTTATTAAATGCAATAAGTTCATACTTCATACACATACAAAAGATGCCACAAACCTCCTCCACACAGTTTCTGTGTCGAAAAGTTTCACAGCTTCATACAGAAAGAAAAATGTTTGTGTGAAAGTTTGAATACTAAATACTAACTGTACTGTAACTGTAATCAAAATAAACCATTCACTCATTCATTCACACGTTCGGTTTGGTTTCACACTGAAGAGCAGATCAAACCTCCTGGACGACGTCAGGTAATTACAGCAGCTGCCCGTTTGGGGGCGCTATCACCAGAAACCAGTGGTGAGCAGTCAGCGGCAGCACTGCTAGCACTGCTAGCACTGTCAAAAACTATTTTTCTTCCATCCATCTCCTCCCTTCCGGGTCACGGGGGTGTCAGTCTGAGCACCGTCACCCAGATCGCATCGCACCGATTAAGAACCTTCCTGCAGGTGGTGAGCCCACGGGAAGGTGACGCCCGGCGTGGGACATGAACCCTCTACCTTGAGAGTCTCATGCTCTACCTACTGAGCTAGCCTGGGGAAAGACTTTTCTTTTTTTTATAATTAAAAAGTGATTCTGAAATCTGTGTCTGGAATCAATTAGGCTGCTTGTTCAGTATGTAACTTTATGCAGACGACTGGTTCTATTTTGTGGAGCTCAAATCTCCTACGTCCTCTAAAGGCATCACAGCAGTAACTGCCTTGCTAACCTCTGAAGGAAGCTGGACGCTGCTATTGGCTTAAAATGTTGAGTGACAGGATCGTCAGCCAATCAGATTCTGATGTTATCGACAGAACACCCCAGGACAAGCAGAGTTTCTAGTGCTGGTCTCTGTGTCGTCATTGAAATGAGCTTCACTGATTGGCTCATGAGCAGGTGGTGATGATGTTATTATCTGATGTTCTGGAGGTGATGGCGGCGAATTTAACAACAAGATCCGGTGATACGATAGCGGACCTGCTTCTGGGCTTTTTACAGGCGTCTGTTTGCAGAAGAAATTGTTACTGCTGGCCCTGACTGAAACACCACCGCACGCTACTGCCAGAAACCAACTCTGACCAGAGAAGAAAAGAAGCATGATGAAGAAGAAAGCAGCTGATTGGTCCAGCTTGTGGCTAATAGGACTAGTTAGCTCGTGGCTAATGGTTAGCCACAAACAACTGCGATATATAGTCTTCAGACCAGATATCACTGAGAGTCTTCCTCACTACTTCTCTACTCCACATCTGCCTACAAGATATTTCCAAACTTCTTCCTTCTGGGTCTGCTCCTTCTCGTTTGTGTTGTTAGCTTTGTTTGTTTACTACCCAGAATGCACTGCGCTCTACGTCCCATCCTCTCGCTCCGTTTGCTGATACTCCCTGACGCGTTCACACTGTCCATCAACTGGACCTCAATTCATTTGCAACAGAACCCAGAGCCAGGTTTTCAAGTGGACCAGAGTTCAGTTGTTTGATCCGGATCAGAGTCCAGGGCGCGTTCACACCTGAGCAGACGAAGCGGACTTTCTCTTGTCTGGATCAAACAGTGCTGGTGTTGTATGAACTTCTTTCACCTCCTGATATTGTGATTTACCGCCGTTCTTACCTCTGTCATTCTCGTTATTGTCAAAGATTCTCTAAACCGCTGACAGCACTCGTCCTCCCTCGTCTACCTTCTGCTGGTTTTACTCGTCAGGTCGATTCACGAGTACAAATACCTTGTGCAGTACTGGAGCAGATAAAAGATACTGGGTGGTCAGGTTCAGCTGAAAAACTTCGTCAGACCAACCAACCGAATCAATAGTTTATTCTATTTTATTTCCAAACCTTCCAGATGAGATGAAACAAGGTTGAAGGTTCAGATGTGAGGGAGTGAAAGAGGAAGACTGTAACTCACTGTACTGTCGGTAGGTTTTATACTTTATGCACGTGACTACTTCCAATACAGCTAATGAAAGGTCTGCAGATCTTTCAGAACGTTTATTAGGATGTGGTGTACTGAATTTCTTTGAAAGATGAAGAGAAAACCGCGTCGTTAAAACATTTATTCATGCACGATGCAGAAGCTGAGCTCCGCTGAGTCAGCGTTTCCCTCTTCACCATGACGAACCCGAACCAGCAGCCCAGGGTGACGGGAAGCTGCGGCGACCTTTCAGTGTTTGGCTAAACGACGACGCCTCGTGAGACGCTCAGTTCGGATCGAGACCTGAAGACATGCAGAAAATGAAAACAGGAAACGATTTGAGGAAATTCAACCTGCCAATGACGCTGAAGAGTTCAATCCTAACTTATCAGAGACGGGATCAGAAATCTGCTTCTGGTGATTTCTGGACAAAACGTAAGAGACGAGCGACACAGGAAGTAAAGCTGCAGACTACAAGGGACTCTATGCACTCTAGCTCTATAAACTAGAGCAAACTTCATTTACTGAGCCACATAGATAGATAGATAGATAGATAGATGGATGGATGGATGGATAGATGGATGGATGGATGGATGGATGGATAGATAGATAGATGGATGGATGGATGGATGGATGGATGGATGGATGGATGGATGGATGGATGGATGGATGGATGGATATATAGATGGATGGATGGATGGATGGATGGATGGATGGATGGATGGATGGATGGATGGATGGATGGATGGATGGATAGATAGATAGATAGATAGATAGATAGATAGATAGATAGATAGATAGATAGATAGATAGATAGATAGATAGATAGATAGATAGATAGATAGATAGATAAATAGATAGATAGATAGATAGATAGATAGATAGATAGATAGATAGATAGATAGATAGATAGATAGATAGATAGATAGATAGATAGATAGATAGATAGATAGATAGAACATTTGTTCTGGCACCAACAGAACCATGTCAAACATGCAGGTGAGCCAAATCACTGTAGACTTTCTTTTTTCTTTTTTTTAACCTCTTTTTCTCTTACTTGGCTTTTCATGTCTTTCTTGTATCGGGCAGAACTGGAGGCAGCAGAGCATTCACAGGTTTCCTAAACCGTTCCGATCCTGTTTCAGCCCCGAATCAGAAAGAGATCCCACTGAGATCCTCTCCAACACTCCTCCTGCTGAGTCCAAACATACTGTAACCCTGTTTTTGTTTCTGCCAGGCTGCGCTTCTGCTAAGATTCCCGTCTGATTCCTGAAGGCTTAAGGGCTGCAGCCGGTTCCCGGTTCCAGCGCCGAGGCCCGGTGTGTGTTCGGCTGTAACCTGGCCGACGGACCGGAGCGACATCTCTCGCATCTGAGGCCAAATCCAACTTTCTGTTGCATCTGCAGATTATAGTGGCGTCAGATTGACGGAGAAAATATGTCCTCAAAATGACATTATGAGAGGATGAATAATGGTTCTCTGAAGAAATATTAAGCAACTATATTTAACTTGAACTTTACTTTTGCAGAGGAACTTATGGAATTCGACTACTGGGTAATACATGAATATTCGATTCTATTCCAACATGTCACAATTGTCTGAAAAATGCTGCAAAAGAAGGATGAAACCATTAAAATCAGGAACAGAAACAGATGAAACTGATGAAATATTTACCATCCAGACATTTAATTGAAACTTCATAAATGCAACATAAGATACAGTTTTTGTTTCAAAGCTTCTATATTATATATATATATATATATATATATATATATATATATATATATATATATATATATATATATATATATATATATATATATATATATATATATATATATATAAACCTTTTAAAGCTCCGTTAGCCTCATTCTACAGGTTCGTGTGTTTTTCCTGAATTTGATTCGGTTGAAACTCAAATGAAATGTCTCTTTTGCTCATCAGGGTCGCAGAACCGTGAACTAGAGCAACACCTTCAGTCAGTGTTTTCGTTCCTGGAGGGGCCTTCTTCTCTCTGTGGTCTGAGCGTCAGCCACCGCTCAGGCTTTTCCATGGATGGAACTCCAGCGTCGCTGCAGCCGTTGTCTGGCTCTGGAAAAGAAGCCATTTCCTGTAATCCTACCCAGCCAGAGCTCCACCCTGCCGTAATGAAATTCCGTGGAGAAGTCTGTTGATTTATGAAATCTTACATTTAAAATATGTTAAGATGTGATTCACAAACGTGTATGTAAGAGTCAGAGAACCGCTCTGTGAAACATTATGGGATCTCTCAAGTTACAGTTTGGAAAATGGGAAAACCACGCTGGCCTTCCAACAGATATACAATCTTTTAAATAACAATATATATAGTGAGACAACATGAGTGAGAAGGATGATAGTGGTCAGACGTCTGAAGGGAGAAATAAATGTGTAGGATCATGTTTGGGTTGCTGGTTTATAGACTTTCGTCCAGGAAATGGTGGTTTGAGTCCAGAGAAGAGACCAAAGTCATCAGTAACCAGACCAACCTGCAGGAGGTTTTATCTCTTAAAGGATCAATGTCAATAAGAGAACCGATGTAGGATTAGAATAGAAGCCTGCAGTCATGTGACGCTGCAGATATAGTGGATTTATGTCAACCTGGGATTTTTTTCCTCAAGTCAAATCTTATAAAACACACAGAACGGCGGTTTCCAACAGTTAATATGTTGTAATGTTTGTGTTGTAATGCTGCTGCACATTGATGTCTCACACAGTGGAGCCCAGCAGCCTGGAGGCCAAACCACATGGACGTCTGTCTCATCTCTGATTGGACCGAAACACTCATGTCAAACCAGCTGCACACACACACACACACACACACACACACACACACGCACGCGCACGCACACACACACACACACACACACACACACACACACACACACACACACACACACACACACACACACACACACACACACACAGTCCACCAACGTGGCAGAACATGAACCTTCACATGGAAGCTGCAGGGCTGATCAGGACTGATCAGGACTGATCAGGACTGATCCAGAGATTAAGAAACAAAGTGACGTCAATTTGTTGCTTTGTAATGAACCTCAATCTGTTTTTATTAGAATTCATACAAAGAAACACAAACTAATCCAGGGACAATAAACTGGAGGGGACATTTCATTCATGAAGAAGAGAATTAGTATTTGGAGGAGAATGTGATGGATGGATGGACGGACAGATGAATAGATGGACGGATGAATGGATGGATGGATGAATGGACGGATGAATGGATGGATGAATGGATGGACGGATGAATGGATGGACGGATGAATGGATGAATGGATGAATGGATGGACGGATGAATGGATGGACGGATGAATGGATGAATGAATGAATGGATGGACGGATGAATGGATGGATGAATGGATGGATGAATGGATGGACGGATGAATGGATGGACGGATGAATGGATGAATGAATGAATGGATGGACGGATGAATGGATGGACGGATGAATGGATGAATGGATGGATGAATGAATGATGGATGGATGGATGGATGGATGGATGGATGAATGAATGATGGATGGATGGATGGATGGATGGATGGATGGATGGATGGATGGATGAATGGATGGATGAATGAATGAATGAATGATGGATGGATGGATGGATGGATGGATGGATGGATGGATGGATGGATGGATGGATGGATGGATGGATGGATGGATGGATGGATGGATGGATGGATGGATGGATGGATGACCTCTTGATTGAGGAGATGAATTCACCAGCATGTTTAAGGTTTGTCACATGACGTAATAAATGTTTTGCGGAGAACAAAGATCATTTCCAAAACAAACATGAAGTTCAGCATGAATCCGACCCAACAGGCTCTTTTGAAAACATAAGTCTCATGTTTAATCTGGTGATGGTGTGAATCACCACATTCTGTCATCCCAGAGTCTTTCTGCCATTTAGAGTATTTACAGGAGATTAGTGGTGAAATGCAGAATGGTCCAATGTGTGGACGATTACAGGGATACAGCGCCGCTCATCATCAACATGACTCAGCCACTGAAGAGAGAAGACACGGATCAATGTGATTAACTTGTTTGGAATGTATTTGTCTTTTTCCAAGTTTTCTGACGGCGCTGTGGACACGCTTACACACTTGTTTGTGCACACACGATCAGACTGCCAGAACTGTCCAAACATTCCACCAAACTTTCCAGTTTTGTACCATAATCTTCCAGAAATTCTGATTCTTCAACAGCGATTGGAGGATTTTAATTTTTGTTTCCTGATCACATCTTTCAGCACTTCTGGTATTTATTTTGGTAAGTCCAGCCATGGCTCCTCCTGCTGTCTCCAGTCCTCCTCCAGTGTCTCTGGGAAGCACCAGGATGGCGTTCACATGGATTTCTGGCTTCCTTCCATCTTCCATGTGCTTTTCGGTCTGGTTCTTCTTTGGCTCCCGTTGAGTTGAGCTGCAGTCGATCCAGAATCTACAGTTTGCTGCAGGAAGGAAAAACTAAAGATGGACACTCATCCTAAACATCATCAAGAGGTGCTCTTATTCCATCTAATAGAATCACTTTAGAACAACTCAAGAAAAAAATGTAGAGGGTTTGGAAAAGGTTCAATGAATGTGTACGTGCACACTGATACACTACACAAACATAGTCAATGTATAAACCAGCTGTTGATAATCTATAAATATTACATTTGTATTTCATGAAAATTTATTTACACCAACAGGTAATCTAGTATACTCACACCTATACATACTAAAATACATATATGAGTCATATTTCTAATTTAACATGCCTGAATAGGGTTAGGGATGAATAAATAAATGTAAATGTAAATAAATGAGAATCCATCCCATAATACCAAGAGCAGAAAAATAATCGTGTGAACAGTCAAGGACTGTTCAATAAAAAACCCTCTTCAAACATCCATTGCATGAAGACTGTCGGACCTCAGTGGGGTCGTGTTCAGAAAATCTCATTCATTTTCATTTAAATCATTTTCACACTGACAGGCGACCTTTAACCCGAGGATCCGGGTCGGGCTTCCTGATCCACTGGTACTGTGAGATAGAAACACAATCACAACAGTAGGTTGTTCACACTTCATCAAATATATTCTTCAGAACGGTCTTTACATAGTGGACCAACTGTCCCACAGGACAGCAGTGAACAGGGCATGTCCCCACCCCATCAACACAAACCTTAGAACCTTCAGAACCTCAGAACCTCACAACCTTCATTAACCTCAGAACCCCAGAACCTCAGAACCTTCAGAATATCAGAACCTTCAGAACCTCAGAACATCAGAACCTCACAACCTCAGAACCCCAGAACTTCACAACCTCAGAACCTCACAACCTTCAGAACCCCAGAACCTCAGAACCTTCAGAACCTCACAACCTCAGAACCTCAGAACATTCAGAACCTCAGAATATCAGAACCTTCAGAACCTCACAACCTCACAACCTCAGAACCTCAGAACATTCAGAATATCAGAACCTTCAGAACCTCACAACCTCAGAACCTTCAGAACCTCAGAATATCAGAACCTTCAGAACATCAGAACCCCAGAACCTCAGAACCTCAGAACTCTGCGAATTTTCTTCTCGTTCTCATGACTTAAAAAGTGAGTATGATGGGGCCTTTCGGCGTCAGGAGGAAATCTCCACTTGCAAAGTATTTGGCGCCTGCCACCATTTGAAATCATTTTTTATACACGATAGACAATTTGCCTTCACTTGTTCGTAATCCTTGATTTTACTGTATAATCTTAAATCTAGATTTTAAAATTGAATGTCAAGATTTTCATGTCAAGTGAAATTTACTTGTTAAGTATAATAGCTCATTTCACCCGTTTTCAGGACTGTGATTTCAGGACTATTGAGCGCACCTGAACATAACCAACAAAGAAAGGTCAGAGTTACGTGATGCACCTGAACGCATCACTCCTGTATGGACTGCATGAAGCTTGTTTAGTGTAAAAATCCATATTTAAGCGTCATTGTTTCAGCTCAGCGTGTGAAACAAGTGTCTGCTTATAGTTTGGAAATGACAGTAACTTTCTTTGATTAGTGTTTCTATCTTATATTTGGACTTCGTATTTTGTGCAGTATCGTGAGCAAAACACCAAAACTACTGTATTGTTGAAACTCGTCACTCAATTGTTTTACTCATGTCCTCCAGGCAATGATTCACCTAATATCCTTCAGAGGTACAGGTCCTGGTACAAACTCAAACATTGTAGTATATTTATCCAACTGTGGTAAAGGAGCACATGAAGCCTCTCAGTGCCTCCTACTGGCCGGGTAGGAAAATGTCTTGCATGTTACAATCGTCGCCTCTTGACAGTGTTTGGACCCGTAAACAAGAAAGAAAGATGTTGGTTAAAATCCCCGACTGTTTCTCAGTGAGTGGAAGTATTTACTGTGTGGACAAAAGAAGGAAACAACAATAAGTCATACAAAAATCAACATGTTTCATTAACTAATATTCAATCAGGGAATTTATCCAACTTCAGGCCATGGCAGACGATTCCAGCTCCACATGGTTCGATCACAAAAAACTGCACATTGTACGACAGTACTTCACCTGATGTACTATGGAGCGTTACAGGGAAACGGCGGAGCTGGAGAAGATTCACAACACAACGTTCAAACGCTCAGATGAACTGGGGATCGATAAAGTGCTGATCAATCATCCTAAATCCTAAAACAGGAGGGTTTTCAAAAGAAGCGTCCACTCAGTGAGCAGCTGCTCTTCAGTCGCAGTGACGAGCTAAATCATCATCGAATAATAAAAAAGCGTCTCAAGTGAAATCAAATAAAAAGACTTAACAGGCAGAATGTCATCAATCAGTCTAACTGTATTTGATCTGTACATTATCGTCGACTATCCAATCAGAGTTCTGTCCAGTACATCGCAGTTTTCAGCTCATCGCCGCCCGATAATGCTTCACTGACATAAATCTTTACGTATCTGAGTATGAAATTTCTTCATCGTCATCTTCTTCAGCAGTCTGATTCCCCGCCAGAGAAAAACAGAAGAACCTGGCAGAGCGCCCGGGGACGGTAACAGGAAAGGAAATCATTTGTATTTGGTAATTCTGCAATAATCCTGAGTCCTGCTTCACCGTTATTACAGTATCTGACATTTTGCATCTAATATGGGAGTCAAACGGGGATATGGAGATGAATGGTCTTAAAGTGTGTAAATTGATTAGAGGAGGAGCGCGCCGGCCTGACTAATGGCTCACCTGCTGGAGTCCGTGGGGAAAACAGATCACGACCCATTTAGAAAACAAAGGCTCTGCCTTTTCACGGCCCAGGTGGATCCTTCGGGAAATATTAGCTGGTATTTACAGATGCAACAATGTGGATTTTTCACAGCTAATCTGTTGTTCTTGTCTTGAAGAGAAATTGAGGTGATTTCTGGGGAAAGGCGCCTGGTGCCCTGGAAAACAAGAGTTGCTGCTTCATCAAAAGTTTGGCTGCGGCCTGTCACTTTACTGATCAGCATTCTGATCCTGTAGGGATAAATAAATAAACACAAACTGAACAACACACTGGCTGTTTGCCATCCAAACTGCTAGAAGTGTTAAAAGTCCCTCACCCCATGAATGTTAACCTTCAGGAGGTTTGTCATTTCGTCCAGAGGATTCTTCTAAGTTTTACGAAGCAGTTCCAAAATAAATAATAAAAACAAGCAAACAAACAAAAAACCATTCCTCACATTAAAAGAATCGGAGTGCATATTTTAACAGTCAAACTATTTAGTGACCGTCGTGGTTGGACAGCAGTGGTGTGAACCCATCATGAAGGTCGGGTTCCAGATATTCTCAGGGCGGCTGCAGCGTGTGACGGGTTCCTGAGCAGGTTCTGACCAGCCTACTGGGCAGCAACAAGACTGGATGACTGCTCGGGGTGGGGAACCGGGATCGAGCAACACCAGAGGTTTTTGTGACGCTATTACATTACAGTCATGGTTGGAGCAACATGGTTGGAGCAACATGGTTGGAGCAACATGGTTGGAGCAACATGGTTGGAGCAACATGGTTGGAGCATTGTCATTAGGTGACAATCATGATTATTAAAAAGCTACAGGGGGCAGCCATCACTCAATGTGTGACAGTTGTTGTGAGGGCGACACTATAAGGTCTCAGTTTTTAGTTTTTATTTACCAACAGTTTGGTTTATAACTTTATTCTATCATCTAACCCCAACCGTGGTCCTCAATCCAGACTCACAGTAAATGCCCCACAGAAAAACTTTATCTTCATGTTGTTGTTTTTTTTTTTTACAAATATTCATAATTACTGGTCAATGCAGCACCACTGGTTTACTGTACAATTCAACATGGTTTAGGTCGGGAGTAGGGGGTAGGGGTTTGAACCCGGGCTCAGGTAGGGGTAGGGGGTAGGGGTTTGAACCCGGGCTCAGGTAGGGGTAGGGGGTAGGGGTTTGAACCCTGGTTCAGGTAGGGGTAGGGGTTTGAACCCTGGTTCAGGTAGGGGATAGGGGTTTGAACCCGGGCTCAGGTAGGTGGTAGGGGTTTGAACCCTGGTTCAGGTAGGGGATAGGGGTTTGAACCCTGATTATTTCCTTGGAATAAATTATATTAATCGATCACTTATTTACGAATAATAACTACAGTATGTACGATATCTATAACTATAGTATGCAATATGTACGAGATGGTTCTTTGTCATTAAGGTCTTGCCAAAAGTAAAAGTATCAAGAAAGTAACTAGACTTTCCAGGATTACTTGAAGTTTCCCCCTTCCTTGGAATAACTTTCTGAGAAACAGCTTCAAGAGCTTCCAGCCTATCTCAATACCCCAATATGACCTCTCCATGCATATACCTGTATACACTATGCAACGTGTAGGTCGGGGTTAGCTGCTTTAAACTTTCTTTAGGGAGTTTACCAGAATATTTCTGTGGGTTTTAGGAGTTCTTGAAAACGATGAAGATTGTCTGATGATTAGAAATATTCCATTTCAATGGCCCATTGCCCCATGTCTTTGCTGACATGGTAAACCTCTACATTACAGAGTTTGTTCTCAGCTGTTTAGCGACAGTACAGTCAGCTGATGTTTGCCAACCTTAAAAAGAACATGCAGAGGAAGACTGTAGGTCTTTGCTTTGGCAGGTCTGATGCATGATTGACTTTTGAAAATACTCAACTGCTGAAGGAATCCTGCAAAAATGTTGCTTTTGTGTGTTTTACATGGTACATTTTGACTAAATCAGCAGCTAGACAGTTTTGAATCCAATCCTTTGAGTTAAAAACTGACAATACAGGTAAGAGGATTTACTTGGACTGACAGGTTCATTTACCCACTGTTATAAGTACAGAGCTCAAACAGGAAGGAGTGCATCACAGCAGCAAATAAATGTATTCATCTCAGTAACTGGTAAAAAAAAACCACCCTTCCTCCCACTTGTACAGCCCAGCCAACCCATCATCATCATCATCATCAGACCTGTTCAGAGCCTTTGTGTGCCCTGTTGAAGCCAATGAGGAGCTTTACTGATTTGGCAAGTGGTGGATCTTGCCTTGATTCTCCCTTTAATGTTGTGTGTAATCTTGAATAAAAAGCCACTCAGCCTCCGAGTGTCAGACGTCAACAAAATAATCTGCAAATCAAACACTGTCTCCCAGCTTAATCTCCTTTCTGGTTTCATCATTAGCAGGGTAAACATCATATTTTTGGCACAAAAAAACCTTCTGAAGCCGCCCCGTATCGACAAATCGGATAAACGATTACAGCAGTGGTAATTAGGAAAACTGAGCGACAGCTACAAGGGCATCGACGCAACAACCGAGCTTCAGGAGGAGAAATGAACGAGTGATGAGAAGCAAAGTCACACCATCAAATACAATCTTCAGATAGAAAGCTGACTATTATCTCGCTGGGACAGGATCTTCTGATCTGACTTTAACGTATGGAGACTCTTTCAGTCATATTTAGGGGCCGTCCACATGAGAACACCGGTATACATAAACAGTTTTGGGCCGATCATGGAGGAGGAGCTTTAGGAGCCCGAAAACATTTTTTTTTTGATAAATTATTTTTTTAGCTCGGGTCCCAGAGAGGGGAAATTCTAAAGCCCCGGCTCGCTTGTGAGGTGTGGACAGGAAGGACGATCGTCTGTAGAAAAAAGATGATGCAATCACCCCCCCTCTACTCCCCACTACGGTCCGTGATGTCACATATTAACCACAACAGGCGGACTACAGGCTCTAGGTGGCGCTGCAGGAGCTCCTCATGCTAACTGCAGGAGGATCGTAGACCTATAGAACTCAGAGTTATAT
Organism: Lipophrys pholis; assembly: GCF_963383615.2. Classification (NCBI taxonomy): domain Eukaryota; kingdom Metazoa; phylum Chordata; class Actinopteri; order Blenniiformes; family Blenniidae; genus Lipophrys; species Lipophrys pholis. The sequence goes on along the minus strand of NC_137649.1, from coordinate 2,921,549 downwards.
AGGAGACTGTGAGCAGGACTCTATTTTTTAAATTTCTATGTGGTCTGTGTCTTCTTCTGCGTTTTTGGTGTATTTGGTGACTCACAGCGCCCCTAAAGGCCTGGTATATGTACTACATGCCCTGAGGCATCGTGTTGAGCCGTGTTCATGGTGACGTGTGGACAGAATCGATTATCTTCTTCTTCTTGGTTTTTCCAGCGCGTAACTCGTCCCGCACCATCGGCATTACGTACAAAAAGCACATCTAGACGTGAGGAAAATTCTGGAATATGACTTCAATTAGTGATTCGTTGAATCGTTTCCAAAACACTTTGCAAAAAAACTGTGAATAAATTTCTCATACAAAGCGAGCGGGAGTTTGGCGATAAACACAATAAGTTCCTTCCTCTTCAGCCACATGAGGAGTCGTCATACTTTAAAGCTAGAGACTTCAACTTGTGCTATGTTAACAAGCTAACAGGCTAATGTGTGCTATGCGAACAAGCTAACAGGCTCATTTGTACTATGTGAACAAGCTAACAGGCTAAGGTGTGCTGTGAGAACAAGCTAACAGGCTAAGGTGTGCTATGTTAACAAGCTAACAGGCTCATTTGTACTATGTGAACAAGCTAACAGGCTAAGGTGTGCTATGTTAACAAGCTAACAGCCTAATGTGTGCTATGTCAACATGCTGAATGGCTATCGTGTACCATGAGAACAAGCTAACAGGCTAACGTGTGCCATAACGTAAACAAGTAGTCGGCAGTGACAGCCAGCACACTAAATTTAATTTAAAATGTTCTCGCTCTATACTGTTCTTCTCTTTTAAAAGCAACATAGTCAAGCACCTCATTTACAATCTGAGCTACACTGAAGTTCCTCACTCATGGAATCAGCCTGTTGCTTTTAACGACTCAAAGAAGACTTAAAGTGGCCGGAGTCTGTTTCTCATTGTTTGGACTTCTGGTTTTCTAACTCGGACTCCGATTAGCTCGTTTTAGATTCATCAGGTGAAGAGTGCTCTTCCTTTCTCCCTGTGGAACTGTGCAGATTGAATTAAGACTTGAAATGATAGTATTGGTTATCAACATTGACTTTGTTATTTAGATTACATTAGATAAACCTTCATTACTCCCACAGGTGAGACATTGTAGTGTAGCAGCAACAAATTATATTACTTTGTCATTAAAATAATAAAGCATAGTGGAATATTTTATTAGCTGCAAATCATTTAAAATGTTATAACCAATTTATTGAAGATATGCCAATTATTTATTTGATGTACAAATGTGATCAGAACTTAGAAACCCAATGGAAAGATTTTCTTTGCAAGTGCAACAAAAAAAAAAAAAAAATATATATATATATATATATATATATATATATATATATATATATATATATATATATATATATATATATTTTTTTTTTTTTTTTTTCTGGATCAAGTCTGAAAGCATTCCCTGTTTTTCCTTGTTAATCTTTTTTTCTTTCTTTTTTTTTTTATCTTTTTGTTTTATTAGTAGATTAAAAAACGTTTTGAAGCATTGTAAGGCAGGTAATAACCGTGTGGTTATACAATCTATGCGAGTCTCTTGTGCGACATTAAGAACATACTCACTTCCCACAGGGAGACTTGACTTAAGTGGATCTTATTATTCATAAAGCATAGTCTAATAAGTACAGCACAGGCTGATTACAATCATTTATTTTTGGGCAAATCAAAAGATAATGTGTTTCTAATGCAAATTGGACCACCTTACCTTGAAGAGCATTAATTTACTATTCTGCTTTCCCTCCCGAATCTAAATTTCCTCTTGATTAAGTGTCACAGCGGCGGGGAGATTCATCACGAGTCTGGACCCGGCGTCTCGGGATGCTTTCGGCTGATTGAGGCCGGCAAGGCCCCTGTTGTTGGATTCATGGGGTCCATTTTATAGCCGGGCCCATGGCTCCTTCCCGTATTAAGTATTTAAGGAGGCCGTAAAATATGGCTTTCCCCTACGCTACGGTCCGCAATCCCCAAGGTAGACGATCAGTTTCTCCGGCTGGCAATTGCCTCTGTGGGAAGGGTTGATGGATTTGGCAGATACAACGGTTCCTTCAAAGACACAGTGGAGCAGAGTGAGCGATGGTGCTCCTGCTATTAGCCTGCTGCCTGCACGGAGCGCCGGGGTCTGTTTTCAACTGGAAAAATAAAAACCTCCTTACAAAGTCCAAACGTGATGCTCAGTTCATTCATATCACTTGTGCCAACAGCAACAACACCCATGCTTGGATTTCATGCATACCATCTCAGAGGTGTTTTATGCCAGTCTGGTAAGGCTGTGAGTGTAAGTCAGATAGTTGTTTTAATATTAACTCTTTATGGGGATCTCGTTGAAAAGCGTTCATGTTGAACCGACTTTGACTTTGAAGTGCTGAGGAGGCGAACGCTTTATCTTGTTTTCCATATTCGGTATGCAAAGTATTAGGTACACTTGTTCAGCTGATTATCGCCTCCATCTAACCAGCAAAACCACGAGGCAGCAACCCAAAGCATTCAGGTTTTTGGGGAGTGACTCCAGTTTTAAAGTATTCTCTGCACCCAGAGCTGCTTTAGCGCTCAATAGAGCAGCTAGTGTGCATGTTCTCCCTGCAATGTCTTTTCTCCAGGTACTCTGCTGTTTAGTATGACATGCTTCCGAAGCTCACTGTTATGTTAAATCAATGTGGGAGTGTGACTGTGTGTCTCTGTGTGTTTGTCCAGTGATGGACTGTCTACCTGTCCAGGTCTAGCTTGGATTGGCTCTGGCACCCTGAGGGCTGGAGCTGGATGAAGCAGTATAAAAACGATGGATGGTATTCAATCCAACTTCAGTTCTGCTCCTTTCGGATGGCCGACAGGATGCGGTGGTCAGAAACTCATTCACCAAACCTCTGAGGATGTTGCTGATCATTGACACAGGCCAGGACAGCGCTGACCTGATGGCTCAGCAAAAGATGAGCTGATACTGATATTCTTACCACAAACAACTACCCATCAGGTCTCCGGAGGATGGTGTGAAATCTAGAAATGTTCCAGTCAGTGCGAGAGGAAATGACTTGTTAATGCCATAGCGCCAAGGAGAAAGATCAAACTGGGTGGTTACAACCAAGGTCTGCCGAAGATCTTTGGTCCACACAGCAGGTTCAATCAGACTGCAGCTGCAGACGCCTATAGCCGAGTCCAGGAAACTGATCCTACAATTCACACACACCAAAAGTCATGAATAGGAATTAGTAAATCGGTGGTCCATTGTACTTCGTATCAGAGGTTCATTGCTTTAGCATTCATTGAGCTCCTCAGAACCAAATGAGTAGAGTATAAAGGTCTCAAATTATAGAGTTTTTCAACACTTTCACAAAGGTGTCAGAGACAACACCGTCATATTCAAAGTGTATTCCCCCAAATCCAGCCTTGGTTCTGAATTTCAGCCGGTCTAAAAGTCCTTCTAGTGGCTCTACTGAGAACAGGCTTTCCGTGTTTCAGATAAATTGGTATCCCTGGTAGCTGGCGTCCCTTGTTGCTGCTAATGACAGAAATCCTTAGCTGTCCTGACAAAGATTGTTTAACAGGATTAGTTCTGTACCTTTTGTGGGTCTTTTTTTAATGTATGATCTTACAAGCAGCAGCGATGGACGCCAAAACAGGGGTTCTCAACCTTTGTGACCTCTGGGCCCAGTTTTCCCAGTACAAAGTGGCCCAGTGCCCATTTAAATACAGTATGAACACTTTCATTTCAACTGATCAGAATTTGATTTGATTTGTATTCAATAACTAAACCAAGTCCACTGAGATCAACAAGCTAAAACTTTGTAGAATAAATGATCCGATTCACTGTGATGATCTCCAAAACAATTCTTTATCTCGTGTGTGTAAACCTGCACGTGCAACACTTCATTTTAAAAACTTCCCCGTTGCTTCAGTCAAAAGTTTACAGCTGGCTTCTTCTTCTGCTGTTCATTGCAGCTTGTTCAACAACTGATTGACGTGTCACTGACCCAAGTGGTGGGAAGTGGTATTGTGGCCCACAGGAGTAAAACAGAAAGTTTTTCACGGCCCAGTAGTTGGCGCTTGTGGCCCAGCCCCATGGTTGAGAATCACTGTGCTAAAGGAAGTCGGTCACCATTTTACGGGGAAAACAGTTCATCTGAAACACCGGTACCATGCGCTAATGTTTACAGTGGATTTATCGCCTGGCTCATATAAACACTGTCGTTCAACCTGGGGCCTCATTCACAGGCCATGAGGACTCATACTGCTATTAGGAGACCATTGGAAAGAGAATTTTGCATATTATGGGACTTTTGATTTATATGGGTATTGCTGCTGACCGTGTCTATCCCTTCATGAGCGCAGTGTCTCTTTAATGGCCATGGCAGGATACCAGGCCATGTCACACAGCTGCAATCATCTCACACTGAGTGGCTGAGTGAGTGTCTGCACTCTCACCAGATCTAATCTCAGCAGAGAACCTCCGGGATTCAGTGGAACGAGGGAGTCACATCATCAGCCGATAAATCTGCAGGAACTGCGTGACGCTGTTGGATATGGAGCAAAATCTCCCAAGAAGCTTTAATTATCTGAGTGTTTTATTTTCTAAAGTGCAGTTGCTCATTTAGCAGCACAGTAGCTGCAAAGTCAAAAGTATATGAAAGGGTCTTAATGCAAAGGCAGTGGCGCAGATGGTTAACAGTGCAGCTGATTGAAGTCAAAGTCTGGCTGTATTGTGAGTACATACAAATATATAGCAGTCCTCATCAACTGCTCCCATATCGACCGCCTTCCAACAGCTTGCAGAGCAGCAGTCTCTGTTGATGATCAGACTGAGTGACTTTTGTAATACCACAGAGCAATTTTTGGAAAAGTTCAACAGATTCAGTTGGATGGCAATAACGCAGTGACATTTGGAAAAAAACGGAATAGTTTATGTGTTGATATTCAGTCTAATTACAAGCGCTGAGTTTTTTGGTTTGATTTGAACTTAAAGTGGACTGAATGAGTTTGCAGAGAAGCCCTCTTCAGCTGCAGCCGTACCGCCGGGTGGCACCAGCTGGGCTGCTGGAACCCATCAGAACAGGAAAACAGGGCTGAGTGCACATTTCATAACTCCTCAAACTGACTCATTTAACAAGGATCCCAGACCGGAGATATGCTGTCATACTACGACAGGTACACCTCACACACCTGATCCTCACCAAGCTTTCCATTCAGAGCATCAGGACTCCATCTGGCTGATTTTTTTTAACAAAAGAAGTAAATATCATGAGATGGAAGTCAACATTTAGATCAGTTAATATTATAGTTAATAGAGTTTTTAAATGCAATCTCAGACAGCTTTTGTATGTATCAACTTCATATCAACAACTTTATGAGCTGTGTTTTCCTAAATTTTGAAGCTTGAACTTGTTTTGTGGCTTCAGACAAATTGATTTTGGTGGAAATTGATAAAAACTGCTGTTTTAGCCAGAATGGTTACGGACCTCTTGACTTGGGGACATTATTCTTAGTTTATAGTTGACTTTAACTCCATATACCTGGAGCCTGCACTCAGACTGGGTTTTAATTCTCCTCCACTTAAATCTTGAAGCATTGACCTTCTGTCACCTGCAAACCACTCCACCAGCACCACATGACCATGTTTACCTCAGACGTGTTGCGTTAGATGGCGGTTGTTGCCGAATACACACCAACTCTGCAGCATGGTCATAACATCAACCTGAACACCTGGATATGTGTCACTCGCTCCAACCACAGTTTATTAAAATCCATTGATTTAAACATGCAATTGCTTCTGAAAGGCTAAATAACAACACGGGACTAGAGTTTGAAAATTAGATTATACATTTCTCTCACAGCAGTGGTGAGACCTTTGTTAAACCTGAGCGCTCACGCTACAATTGAATGATTCAGAGGAAACAGAAGAAAAGAACTCAGCGAGTCGAACCACTGATTGTCAAAACCAACAAAACAATAACGAACCCCTGACAGGTTTTTCCTGACAGAAACTTTGGTTTTCTCTGCTACGATATAGAAACAGGAGCAGGTTGGATATAATATATTCATATCTGCCATCTGCTTGATTTCTGGGTCTCTTATGACTGCTATTCTTTTAGGTTTTATTTTTACACTTTGCATTGGAGATTATCCCACGGCTGGACCGGAGCCTCTGGTGGACTGGTGTCGTCCCCCAGGACCAGTAATTTATCAGTCTGTCTGTCGGTAGTTCAATCACCAGCATAATGCCCAACTCATGGTGGTCATAACATGGTTAGTATTATTATATACACACACACACACATGCACACACGCACACACACACACACACACACACACACACACACACACACACACACACACACACACACACACACACACACACACACACACACACACACACACACACACACACACACACACACACACACACACACACACACAAGTTGTGTGAATGATATAGCGCCTCCTCTTGTTGGGTTAATGTTCAGTCAGGTCAGCTGTCTTAATGTGTGGAGCTTTTCCACAGGTACTCCAGTTGTCGCTCCTTCTCCCAAAACATTCAGGTGATTAATTGGTGAGTCCTTCGATGTGAATGTGAGCGTGTGTGACCGTCTGTCTCTTTATGTTCGTTCTGTGATGGACTGCTCACCTGCTGGGATCAGTTCCAGCTCCTTGAACTGTACGGCGCTCCAGACGACGCTTTACTGTCCACTCTCTGCAAAAGGGTCTGACGATAATTCCATTGGACAGCTGAGCTCCACAGTGGCTGTTTAAATGCTCAGATAGGAAGAACACATCGGTTTTAGGTCTGAATTAAAACATGGCGGGCATCTGCTGACATACATGATGAAATAAACCAGTTCCATGAGATGTGTTGATATCGAGGCTCAGTAATGAGCAGAGACGTTGTTGTGGCTACTCTTTCGTCCCAAAACTCTATGTTAAGAGTCGCCATTAGAGGAGGAGAAAATAAAAAAACACTTGCTGAGAGATTTTCTATTTTTCAAAATACAGATGCACAATTTATTTAAACAAACAAAAAGTATTCTTGCTACTATGCTTTTTACTATCTGCAAATCGAAAACCTCCTACTCTAAGGGCAACTCTTAATGTGAGTAAAATCAGCTGATCAAACTTATGAATGTCACTTGAACCAAAGCAAATATGAGCAAAAACAGCATCTTTGCTTCTTCAACAGGAGTGAACACAGAAACATCTGGTTAATGGTTCCACAGCCATATTCTCAAAATAAACACAGTACTATCATTACTTCATGTGGGTTCTGTGATGGTTCTGTGATCCTCTGACTGACTGCTTAAAACTCAAAACTCAGTCACATGACCAACAAGTTGAGTTCTTAAGAAGTCTTGGAAATTGTTTTGGTTGTTTAATAAAAGGTCACCTAAGCAAATACTGCAAAAGAAGATTAACATGTCAAATATGTGAAAGGAAACATCCTGCTGTGCTTCAAATTCAAATTACGAAATCCTCAACCCAGGAAAATCAATCGAAGCCCCCTCCTGAGACGGGAGAAACTCTGGATTCATCAGGTGATGTAACTGAACGGAAGAGACTGACTGTCGATCGTTCTAGTAAGAGTTCAGGCCGCAAAGGGGAACAAGTATATCTAAACATATGCATTCTTCCATCCTTGGAACACAGCAACATTCTGCACAGAGAACCTGATGAATAAACTGAATGTAAGAGGAACCGTACGACAGGAGGACCTGTGAAGACCTACAAGGTCCGAGAACTGGAGGTAGGAGACCTGGGAGGACAGGTTTACTTGGGAGGACAGGTTTACTTGGGAGGACAGGTTTACCTGGATGGACAGGTTTACTTGGGAGGACAGGTTTACTTGGAAGGACAGGTTTACCTGGACTTACCTAAAGTTTATACTCAAGACAAAATTCCTGTATGAAAAGAAAACATCATCACAGAAGCTGATATGATGAACTGGCCAAACCTCAACATGATCAAGGTAAGGAACATTAAAACAGATGTTGAACTCCTTATTGGGACTGATGTTCCACCGGCAATGGAGCCTTGGAATATAATCCACAGTCCAGGAAACAGTCCATATGAGTCCAGACCTTATTGGGCTGGGTGGAGACTGGACCACTCAATGGACTCCATTGACTGGTCATTAAGGAACATTCTGGACCTATTGCAGGGTCGGCTGACCGGATCTCCGTTGTTGAGATAAAAGATCTTCTCATCAGACAATACAACCAGGATTTCTTTGAAAGCTTGTATGAGGAAAAAAATGAGAGGTCAGTTGAGGATAAAGGATTTATGGAGATTTGTTCAAGCTCAGCCTCACTTCAAAACGGTCACTATCATCTCCCACTGCCTTTTAGGGATAAAGACCCTATTATGCCAGACACCTCCATCTGGGTAAAAGAACATGACACCTTATAAGGAAATTCAGGAAGGATGACGCACATACTGAAGAATACAAAACCTTCATGAAAGACATTCTCAAAAAGGGTTATGCAGAAAAGGTTTCACCTCAGCAGCTTCCCAGACCAGAATGACGAAGGTATGTCCTATATTATGGCGTGTACCACAAGCCAAAGCACAATGACCTGGAACCTCTAACACCAAACCATCTTCCAGGACTGTTTGAAAAGAAGGACATGTATTCAAGAAAGAGATGGAGACAAGTACAATACCTGGCAGATCTCTTTTGGAAAAGATGGATGAAGGAATATCTTCCAATCCTGCAGCGGAGACTGAAGTAAAACGGCGTGAAGAGGAACTTGGGTTGTGTTCTCATCGCTGACAACACAGCACCAAGAAACTCCTGGATTATGGGACGTGTTGTAAAGACTTTTCCAGGCACCAACGGCCTTGTGAGAAGTGATGAAACCCAAAACTCCCTCGGTTCATCGACCAGGAGAGAAGCTCGGTCTTCTGATGGAGGCAGACGAACGAGCTGAGGGACTGTGAATCTCCAGCTTCAGCTGGAAACGAATGATCACCAACTGTAGGAGGAAAAGATCAAGATAAAGAGCAAATATTGATTAATGGACAATGAACTTTAAAATAAAAGAAGTCATTTGTTTGCATTGTTTGCTTTATCTTGGCTCCTTTAGTATTTTGGTTTTGTAATTATTTTGCTGAAGCGCCACATTTGGAATGTTGGAGCCAATTGAGTCTGTGAGAGTTTTTTGTGAACTTGCTATACATTTAGGTAATGATAAGACATATTATTTGAAGTATTCTTGTTTTTGTAGTTTAATTGATGATTAGAATTGTGAGGATTTCTCCTCCTCCTCGTCAGGCCTCCTCCTTATAATCAGGAGGAGGTGCAGCTGTGAGGTGGAAGGAGGCGCAGGCACTGTAGAAACTACAATTTATGTCAACTATTTGTATTTTTTAAGAAAGTCAAGCACAGAGAATTTTTTTTGTTTGTTTAAATAAATTGTGCATCTTTATTTTGAAACCTGGAAAATGTCTCTGCGAGTGCTTTTTACTCTCTGCGAGTCAAAAGTCTCGTCCTCTGAGGGAAACTCTTAATTTTGATTTTTGGGATAAAAGAGTGGCCACAACAGATTAATTGATTAATTGAATCTGTAAAATAAACAATAAAAAATCAAGTTAGTATCTTTAAACAAATTTATCTGGTCAAAGTCAAAAATAAGACACCGTGGGGTCACACAACAAAAAAACTATCAAGTTACCTTTACTGGGTTTAATTTATTATTTCAACACACCAAATACTACAATACCCATAAGCTAGTGGAAGATACACTACGAACAATCTACCTCACAGACACTCCAGGTTACACAGATGATCTGAGGATCCCGAGACAGAAAAAAAAACCAAGTTCACTTTACTTGGATTTGATTTTTTTTATGTAAAAATGCACCTTATTTTTGTAAGTAGATCTAGTGGAGTATTTTTGTCAGTGTGTGTCCTGTGATGGACCGGTGACCTGTCATAGATGAAAAGAATGAATTAACCCATTGTTGACATCCTCAGCAGGTTTTTCAGAGTTAACATAGAACATTCCAGTGAGCACATAAATAGAGAATTGTATGTCTTTAAAAACCCAGCAAGTTGGTCTGGAGTTGAGACGTTAAGCCAAACATAATTATCCCCTCTTATGGACCCGAAGCCTGATTAGCTGCTCACTTCTGTGAGGTGAGAGGAACAGGAGCTTGTTGAAGAAAATGAAGATGAACTGTCACGTCCAGAATAATTCATGTGGTATTGATTTCTTAACACGCTCCTTTGTTTAAAGACATATACATATTCTGATTGGCCAATCACCATGTTGCAGAGGTTTCACTACACAGCAACTCAAGCAACTGGTTCATCAGGAGCAAAGTTCAGAGACACTTCCTGAGCGAAGCAGCTTGTGAATCACCCCGGAGGCAGCGGCACTGCATCAAGCTTCCTGTCAGCCGGAGCCTGCGGGAGGCGAAGCCGCCAGTCCAATCAGCTCTGATCAGTAGCATCCCGGCAGTCGGAGGTCAACAAGCGTGATTTGTGTGGGTGTGTGCGCCCGTGTAAGGCCGCTACGTGCCGCCCTGCAAATCACCCCCTCACCAAGCAGAGCCGCGTGAGGCATCGGGTGGCGGGGAAAATCACAGAATGGCCTATTGTGAAATTGTGCTGAGCGGGAGATGTGGGGGCCCCGACGATGTGACACCATTATCTTTCCATCTGACATGAGATGCGCCGCGTTATTCATGGCGAATGAATAGGTGGAGGATCCCTGAAGGCTCGGGGTGAGTGGCAACCGGCAAACAAAACAACCAGACAGTGTTTATACGGTCGCTGAAGTCAAAGCGCCGCTCAGAGATTACTTACGAACCCCAGTGTCATCCACATGATACGCTGCTCCTTTAGGAGTGATTAGACGGCACAGATTTTTCTGATATTCATAGAACCAACAGGACTGGTTAACGCCGGTCCCTCCGCTGCCTTGCTTGTGCAGTCGCCACATTTAGAGATATCGCAGCTTCTGAAATCAGCTGCACAAGTCGCTGCATCTCTGAATTCCTAATGATCTGGTTTTACAGGCAGACAGCTGCTGCTGCGGCGCCGCGCAGGAAGCTTGATTTCAATAAACACAGCTGATAAACGCGCTTCAGACTGCATCCAGTAATCACGCTAATGACAACAACTGCACATGAGGATGTGAAACTATGCACCTTCTGGTTAGATTCCAAGCTGGATGGTGAGGGACGGTCTCCCGGCAGCTGCACATCCCCGGAAGGTCTGTCTTCACCGACCAGGGTGGACGGGTCGATGCCTGGAAGCCAGAACCAATAGGGGTCCCTAATGGGGCCTGTATTGATCCGAGCATGGTGTTCGCCCCATGGGTCTAATGGAAAAGACTGCTGAGGGGAGAAAAGGGAAAAGTGCCCTCCACTCGCGGTGTTAGGATCACATATTGGGCGGAAATGTTCACTTTGTCTGGCCTTTCATATGCACAGAGCTGCTCCGGGAGATGTTCCTTTGAGCAAACTGGGAGTGGAGTTGAACTGAAAGGTGAGCTGACGTGACGAAACAGCAGCTGAGAATGCTCATGGTGGAAAGGCAGAGAACAGAGCCGCCTCACTCCTCACTGCCAGCCCCGTGATGTATCGCTTGCACGTCTCCTAATGACCTTGATGTGGGATATCGAACATAAGATAGCTTTGGGAATAGACCTGCACATAGTGCGCAGCGCACGGTGCTAAGAAGGTCATCATCAGTCCTGCGGCTGGTGCTCCTCAGGGATCTACCTCGAGCAGCAAACACAATGCGCAGCATTGTGTTTCTAACATATTTTGTCCCTTTGGATGGGAATTTGTCCCCTCGTGTTATTTTTGCATTACACAGCAAAACCTCCTCAGAATCACTGCCAGTTATCAGGTTCTGTCTTAAGAACAAGGCAGTAGTCCTGATCCAACTTTTGTTCTTTTAAAAGCAGGTGATTTGTGTTTCAAGTCCAGCATCTACAAGGCAAATTGAAACTGGTAAAGTTAGTGGAAAGTCCCATTTCCCACTTTGGCATGTTCACGTAGCAACGAGAAACAGACACACGTCTGCTCCGAGGACACCGGCAGTTCTACTTCTACACATGTGGAAATACAGATATTCTTCTTGATGGTTAACCACTCAAGCAATGTTTATGTAATCTTGGTTTGGCCAACATAAATGCCAGTGTGTTCATTGACATCACATTAGGCCCCGCCCACATGACAAAGCAGTTCCATGTAACTGCATCGACCCTCCACACGGCGCGGCGTTTGAGGAGCCAGAAGATGACGTTGTGTTGATAACGGGTTCCAGAGATGTGAAGACGATGATGTCATCACCCCACCACTCGACCTGATGACCCCGCCTCCCATGACGCCACCTCACAACAACAACATGGCGGACGACACGCTCCAGGTGCTGATGCTCGTCACTTTAATAAGGACACATGTTGGCTTTGCAGCTTCTTTTATCTTCTTCTCCATGTTTGGTGTATTTCTGGAGCAGAGTTACAGCACCACCTATAGGCCTGGCATATGTACTACAACGTTTTGTATCATTTCCATGGTGCCGTGTGGATGGGAACTTCTGAAGAAAGAGAAAACTATAATTTTGGCGGGAGTGGACAGGGTCTTGGTCTCTGCTTTCTGGAAATTCCCACTTTCCCAGTAGGATGGTTTGAGTTCATTTGAAGTTGGGTCTTTTCCTGTAAATATTTGTTCTAAGTACGCGGAGGTGTCCTGCTATATGTCTTCCTGTTGTCTGCATGTTGTTTTCCTGGATGACAGCAGCTTGAATTTCGTTGCACTTTTCAGCATTGATGAGACTCTTTCCCACTTCATAAACACAAACGCAACCCCTCAGAGATCCAGGCGCTCAGACTGTCTGCTGATAACAAGCTGCTTGGCCTCTCGCCTCTTTCGTCCACAGGAGTTCATGTGTTCATGCGTTTGAAAAAGATTGACTGCAGAACAGTTTTCCATTTTGCCTCAGACTTTTGCAAATTAGCTTTGGCTCGAAGAAAACAGTGGTGTTTCTTCATCGTGCTCACATGCGACCTAATCTTTTCATGATGCAGCTTCAGCATGTGTTCCTGGATGGCACAGCATACTGTATCCAAAGAGAATGATGTATGGAAGCCTTCCCGAACATAAGCAGTGCCATAAAGTAGAAAATCACACCAGCTTTTACCACAAAGCTGCATGAGGGCCTGAAGATCCTGTTCCAGTTTTGATTTTCAGCCTTGTCCTTTGCAAACAGATAGTTCTGACTGTCTCAAACTTTGGATGATATTTCAATGGTAGGATCGTTGAGGCCTTTACTGTAATTTGAAGTTCATGAACTTTTTAATGATTTTTTAGACCCAATATTGTTGCTGTGTTCCGGTAGAAAAGCTTGATATTGCACATTCCTGAAGGACAATGGATAAATGGATCCATCTAACATGTCTGCCGCAAGCAATACTCCAGGACATCAGACACTCGATGGGCAGGAAGGACGGTACGTGATAAACTTGTAGTTTGACGGCAGAGGAACCGAGCAGAGAGCAGGACAGAGAGACGCAGGAAGTTGGTGACGGGCAGTGGTGAAAACGTCTGATGGGGGTGAAGAACGTTGAAAAAAGACCCGTTTACAGGCCAACAATTCAAGTCAAAATACATCATCTCTGCGTTTTCATTTCCCAAAAGGTTTGCATCGAGACAGCAACGATGCCCATTTACCTGAAAACAGCAGAAATGCTGAAAAGAATGTAGAGACCACGAGTGTTGGTTGTTTTTTGTTTGTTTTTAAAGCACACACACAAGCAGCAGAGAACAATGAGCTCAGTAACATTGGGAGAACAGGGACTGTCAAAGTAAGAGTCCCAGGAGAAGATGGACTGGGAGTCATGACAGCACAGAGAAAACTTAGTTCTGATTGTCTCGACTGAGCATGTGCACAACAAGTATTTACTGCAGGCGCATGCAAAGTAGCAGCGCATCAGAAAAGTTGTGTTTTCTCCCGAGGCGGAGTTGGAGCATTTTTGAAAAGTTCCCTCTTGGTAGCCATTTTGAAAAAGTCGTTTTTCAGTGGCTCTGAGTTGTGGTGTGACCGAACCCCCAAAATGAAATGAATGTTTGACGTTTTCACTTTAAAACAAAACTGGTCTGTGCTGAGCTAAGCTTGCCACAACCGTCAGCCTTATCGGTTTAGTAAAGTTTAAAGCCTCGTCTTAAAAGTACAGACTGTGTATCGACCCTCAGAGGTATAGTTAGTACTTTTCAATACATTCATAAAAGTTCTAACTCTGCACAGACGTCATTGTCATTCATTCATGTCGATGCACAGAAATGAGCGGGAGTGTCCATTCTCCCCAGGAAGAGGAGAGGAAAGTTTGTGTTGGAGGTTATTTGTATGAGAGCTGCAGCTGTCTGGTATAATACTCTGGAACGTTCTCCAGCGCCATGCTTCAGTCTCACTGTCAAAGCTCCACATTTGTCTCCTGTCAAGTTTCAGCTGCGAAACTTTTGATTCAATGATAAACGTTTCCAGTTGTCATAATTTATAGCAGCTATCATTACTGCCGATTCGCTGATTACCAAATTAACCTTCAGATCACCATTCCACTGTAATTGTTAACGAGAAATGTTTGCCTGAAATTGCCGGTTCTATTTCGGCCGGCGACGCAGCTGTCAGCTGGGCCGCACATCTGCAGAGCGAAGCAGCAGAACCCAGAGTACAGCAGACACTCGGCACGGACACATGTTTTCTAACGCAAATAGGAAACTCTGGACCACACCGCAAACTTTTCCACATCCTGCAGACTTCTATCGGCTCTCTCAGCTGTGATTTATGAGAAAGGTCAACTAAATGTGCGATCAAATGACTGCCTGGAGATTAAAGTGCTGTTCTGCTGATGTTTAGTGAGCAGCCTGGGGGAAGCGCAAGTTTTCACTTTTCCTTCATACAATTCACCAATAAAGACTCAGTCGACGTTTAGGCTTGACAGAGTAATTGATTACACTTTTATACCATAGAGCATCCATATGGACGGACTTAAAAGAAAGAATTAGTGGATTAGTGGATGTATTTGGTCTCGGTATGACTGGCACAAAGCCCGTGAGTTCTTTTCTCTCGACTCACATAAATCTTGTCTTCTGCGTCCAAAAAGCAAGTATCGCCCTCTGAAGGACCTTCATGTCGTTACACTGAAGAGGAAAGTAAGGTCCCTTCACCGGAAAGACATCAAGTGATACTAAAGGGTTTTACTGTCATAATTACAGTGTTTTAAACTCTCAATACATCCAAAACTACCTGGCAGAGACGTTTCCTGACTGAAGACACCTCGCCTGTAACTTACTGACTTATTGCTTCATCATTCCTTCCAGGGGCCCCATCAGGGGGATTCCCAATGTGTCGTTGCATTATGTTGGACATGGATTGTGGACCAGATGTCAGCCGTCTTTGAGAGGTGACCTTCCTGCCACCGTACCGAGGCGACAAGGAGGGATCCTAGTTGAGGGTTTCACTATCTCACGTTCTGTAAATAAAGTCTCAGTAAAAGTCTTGTCATTGATGTGGACCAATGTCACTTTTCTCTGGAGGGTCGATTCCAGCTTTGGACTCATTAATACTAATAATTTTGTTTTTACTATCTTTAACTTTGTTATTGTGAATCTGTGTTTTGTTGTATTTAAGGAAATGGCTGTAAACAGCTTCTATTTCTATTTCAACATGTAACCAGTATGTGCGTTTGAACTGGAAGGAAAAGATGATGGAAATCACCATTTCAATCCAATATTGGGATTTTACTACTGTCAGTTTTATACTTAATGAGAGGTCTCCAGCCTTTATGAAAATAAGAGCCATTTTCACAATTTTCCACCAGATAAAATCTGTCTGAAGCCACAAAACGCCCGACTTTACTACGACAACATTTAAACAAAAGTGCTATGATTATAAAAAATGAAGTGTCATAAGTACAATTTAGATATATTTGATTATCTATATTTTATTTTGTTATGGTTATGTTTAAAGTCTATTTCAGCCTCTTTAGATATTCAGTTGTTCATAACCGCTGTATGTTTCCCAATGGTCAGAACAGTTTTAGTTATATTCTGTTTCCATTGTTATTTCAACTTTCAGGAAATGTAAACTTTTTTTGAGCATTTTCTCTGAGTAATAAATTATTTGTAGTGACATCGGTCGCAGATATTTGGAGCAGGGTGTAAACAGTCCTTCCAATATTTCAATTAAAACATCAAACTGGCATATTTTCTAATCACCTACAGGTCAGAACAGCACAACGTTGAGTAGTCGATCCAAAATGAAATGAGACAAAGCTCGTGTGGTATGAGGTTCGGTGGGAGAGCTCTGTGGTTCATCAGTCTTCACTAAATATATTTACAATCAGAATATGCACTGACCCTTTTATTATGTGAGCCTCTCTTTCATTGGGAGGCACAAACATCCCTATAATGTCCTTCAAACCAGCCACTGTGCTGCTTTAAAAAAAAAAAGTCTTTCTGAGACGGAGACGGAGACAAATTCCAATGGTAAAGAATAGATTTTAGGTGAAATGTTAAAAGTATTGAACAAATACGCCTTGGATCTCGAACCTTTTGGATTTTTATTACCTTCAATGCCAACCAATAGATTTTTCATCTAATCCCATACTTGTGTGTTATAAACTGACATAAATAAACATAAATAAGCTCAGTCACACCTGCCGGGGAGATATTACCTTCAGATGTGGTGCAGATTGATTTTTTCTTTTTTTTGATCAGCAGTGAGGACAGCAAGACGAAAGGTTTCATTGAAGTTCCATCTGCTTTCACTGTTTTTGTCTGCACATCTGTCCGGTGATGTGGTTGCTGTATGCTCTCTGTGATGTCTCGCCTCTATCAGCCTTTCTTCTCTTTTTGTTTCCCACCATTTTCTCACAGTTCAGAAGACAGTCCTGAATCATCCAGCGAAGAAAATCATGTTTCTTTTTTCTTTTTTGGAATTGAACAGTGGGGAAAATATCAGTCTTTTTGTCCATAACTGCTTATTTCACACAAACATATTTGATTTGAAAAAGCCATTCTTTTAGACTCTTGATTGATTTCAAACAGTCTTTGAGTCTAGTAACTCTTACCTCTCAACTTTGAGAAATATGCTGTGAATTACTGTTGAACTTGGTTTCCAATCAGCCATCATGCTTAAAGAGACCCAACAAGACGACTCCAGTCTTTTCCAGAACAACCTCCTCCCTGGATTTCAACCCTGAAACACATTTTCTTTGGCTCAAACCCAACGTGATAGAATTAATTACTTAAAAACAGATTCAACTCTTTGCTGTTTTAGTTTTTTGATGCCTCAAACATTTTCCTTTAAAGTTCTGGAGCTCGGCAGCTGAACTCACCCGCTGTTGGGATGGAGGCTGGTTGTGGTTTATCATCGTCCTATTGAAAGACACCTCAGTGGGAAAGGAGCAGATGCCGTGAAACTTCGTTATACTTTTCAGTCTTTCCAAAATGACGCCGCTCACACCAACCCAGATACAAGCTCTCCTCCTGAAGGCTGTAGGACGCATAATCCATAACGTCCAGATGGATTTTCATCTGATCACTGAAGTTCAGTTTTATTTCTGTAGCATCAAATATAACTCAGTTCAAGAGAAACAGCAATTCAAAATGAACAAGTAGAGGAGATGGAGGGAAGGAAAAACTCCCTTTTACAAGAAAACCTGCAGAACCAGACTCAGAGTTAGTGTTTGGGGATAGAAAGAGAGGGGTCGGGGGATGGGGGGGTTCAAATCCTGGTTCAGGTCGGTTCAGTCTTTATTTATTTTTTGCCCGGAGAAGTTTGGTAATGTTCCTTTTCCATCTTTATCCTTTTCTGCATTATGCATCTCTAAATGTTGTGGAATCGAAGGTGAACGCGGTTCTAAACATTGGTTCCTGAGCCGATTCTTGACACTGCAGCTTGAGGCTCCTCTCACTGATCACCACCAATGAACAGTCACATTAACTTTGACCCTTGAGCAGAAGTATTTTTTTCAAAGTATTCAAATCGCTTGATTAGATTATGGACCGTTTAGGTTTAAATCTTCAAAATTGTTTGTTTGAATATATTTTTTCTTTTTTTGCAAAATGATAATTCTCTTCTGTGAGAATTCGATCCTCTAATAATAATAATAATAATAATAATAATAATAATAATAATAATAATGATAATAATAATAATAAAAACATTGATCATTCAATGATTCTTATTACCTTAATTGGATGCAATTTCCCCTTCGTCTTTCAAAGTCTAACATTTTTCCCATCATTTAAATGATTTCATTCAAACCGTCTGTGCTACAACAGTAGCAGGCTATAAGTAAAGACTTACCTTATTCGCTCGACAGGAGTTCTACGTTTCAGGATGGCAGGGTGCCGCAGCTGATCCCAGCAGACTGATCACACAAGCACATCATTCCAGGAAGGAACCGACCTGGTTAATAGAGTCAGAACTGTGCTGCGGTTGAGTTCACTGGCATCATCAAATGTCATCAATCTAAATATTCAAACATATTGGAATATTATAAATATATCCTGTCTGTATTTCTTGCAATTACCATGTATTCACAATCAATCTCCTAATTGTAGCTGGTAACGATGTGAAATGACCCGAACTCTAACACATAATCCCAAAACCTTGAGAAGAGCACATGTTTTCTGGATATAGCATCTCAAACTGAATGTGAGTGAAAGTGTTGTGCTGTCCCTCAGTGTCGTTACGTCTCACTTAGAAGTTGTGAAGAGTTTCCTTCTGTCTGTTTCACCTCGCAGTATTGACACCCACAAACCCTGACCCTGGAGGCGCTGCTTTTCCTCCATAACACGAAGCACGAATGCCCCGTTTCACACGCCGAGGCTGTTTGCGTCTTCTAATGAACACAGAAGTCGGATTCCTCACAAGCAGCTGAGCCGCAGCGGCAGGGGGTACAAACAAGCCGAATAATGCCCAGCAAATGCAGCATTCATCACGCACAAAGGCCTGAAAATGATGGATTGAGTGCGAGCGGGAGGGGAGAGGAAGCCGGCTTCCTCTTGACGCCCATATCAGCCCATCAGAAGAGGTGAGGGATGGCTGCAATTAACACGGTGTCATTGGTCGCATTGTCATAAATATTGGAAGGTGAGGGGTAATTTGTGTGATTGATAGAAGGGGTCTCTGACCGAATATTAGTTCCTACGTGGCTTTGCAGTTGAAGACTGATGGAAAACAAACAAAGTAATCACCAGGTAGAAATATACTATGAAATCACCCAATATTTCTTCATAGTGACGGGAACATCCAACCCGAAGGCAGAAACTCAAACTTTTCTTCAGAGGAGCCTCTCTGACCTTTCATTCACCAACATATTACAGTGACACACCATCAGCGGCCTTTAAAAGCAGGAAGCCTCAAAATACCGGGTGAATTTGGTAACTGAGCAGAGGGAAAGTGTTCGGCCATGTCTTTGACACGCTGCGCTGTTCGGCCGTCGCAGATGAAAGAAAACAATCGTGGGAGAGTCACGGTGAAACCTGGGGTCTTGGCTGTGAATCCTTGGTCCATGAGACCATGAGGCCGGTTCGGGGACGGACGTTGTCATGGCGACCAAAGACAACCCGCGATGAAACTAGGACAGTGTCGGATGTTTGTGGTGATGCTGACGCTGTTTGTCACGTTCACATGTTGTGTGTTTTGTTGGAAAATGAAATATAACAGCGGATGCTAACTACGACTTACTTCAAGCTCCCTTTGCAAAACCTTCTTTCCAGGTTGGTCTCTGTTCCTGAGCCACGCCTGCGTCTCCGTCTTATTTGGCGGGAAATTTCTCTCCAAACACATAAATGCCACAGCGCCCAGGGCTCTGTTAATGTTTATGTTTCGGACGTGTTGTTGCACAATCATGTCATCTTACATCATCTTAATCTTCCGCGTGTGTTTTCAACCTGCAATCTGCCCACAGCAAACTTCTTGTCGTGGCCCAAAGTTGATGAGATTTGTGTGGCACAGTGTGGCTGGCTGTGAACTTAGAAGCTCATTCAGCGTGAGAAAGAAGCACCCTGTACCCCAGGCTGGGAATCACAGCTCCTGGATGTCGCCATCGTCTTTCTCTAAGCATCTTCTGGAGACTTTTATTTTGTTGTTCTAAAGCTTGAGCAATAAATTACAAGGAGTTTTGTCGTTGTGTCACATTTCTTTCTTAATGACAGCAAGACGCACGTTTTCCCCTCAATGGACTCATTTGGTTTCCTGAGTTCAGATCAAGAGTTTAGATCAGTGAGATCTTTCTGGGAACAAAGAAATATACATTTTTTATTTTGTTGGTTTTTTTCATCAATAATTCCCATTAAAAGTGGAATGTGACTGAGAAACAGGTTTTTCGGAGTCAGTGAGGTTAATATTGTATAATCCTTGTATATTGTCGTTAAGTCTTTATTGCCTTAAAAACTCAGAATCTGAACAAAGCTTTATGAGAATGGTTCAAAGAGAAGTTCAAATGTGTTTTATTTGGGACTATCACAGCCACACTTCACCTCCCTGAAAAGCAGAACAGACGTTTTTCTCTTCTCTGCAGTCAAACTTCATCTCTTCAGTCTGTCATGATGATACCTATATCCAGCTCTGGACATGCCGCAGCCACATCGTCACCCTTCTAAACTAAGTTATGTTCAAAATGACGGAAAAAGATGCTTTAAAAGAAAAAGAGAAGAGAAAAAATAAGAAAAAGAAAAAAAAACCAAAACAAAACGACTGAAAAAGAATGAATCACATGGCCGGCACTAAAAACAGCCGATGTAGCCCAGATAAACTAAAAACTAAAAATAATTTTCTAAAACACATTTCAGCAAATCCAATGAGAAAGTGAATAAATAAATAAATAAATAAATAAATAAATAAATAAATAAATAAATAAATAAATAAATAAATATGTTGAAATACAATAAAATAAAACAACAAAAGCATTTAGAAATAATTAAAACGGAGCTAAATAATACAAACCCTATTAATCCAGAGCAACATGAAATAAACATTCATTCAAACAGTCAAAGGCAGCAGGAAACAGAAAGGGGTTGCAGTTCTGTAGGAGTTTGTTCCAAGTGTTTGAAGAATAAACAGGAAAGGCAGTTTCTGCATGTTTGAATCAGACGCACTGAGGTCTGGATGGATCGTAACGTAACATGAAACCTGTGATATGTTTTAGGATTAAACCGTTGATGAATTCCTCTTGGATGTGTGGAGGCACAAAGGCTGGAAAGGGACGAGTGAGATAATCACGTTTAATGCAAGTATCTCCTTGATTTCCATCTGTACACCAGATAATGGGGACATCTCTGGTAAAACGTGTTCGTGCTGCAATTAATCCACTGAGTTTTGCTCGGTACATTTGCATAAGTGATTACATCAGTCTGCAGCACCCATATGTTGCACCTGTGCTAATTTCTTAATGGCAGCATGAGGGTGTTCAAACTGAGCGTCTCTCACTTCAGCTGTGGCGGTGATGTAATGATCGTGTCTGGAGAGTGGAGACGACCCTCTGTGGAAGAAGCCGTTGACCTTTAGTCAGACTTCATGCATCAGGTCTCTTCTACGGCCAACTGTCTTCAAGTGGGTTTTTGCTGACGCTGCAGATACAGAGCAGGTCGGTCGGCTCGCTGGCGCCGGCGCCACACAGCGGGTCGGCCGAGGGAGAATCTAACACTCATCCACCCAGGTCATCCATCATCGCTGTTTTCTCTCAAAAATGTTGGTAAACTCCAAGTTTCTGAGTTTCATGAGACCGTGGCCAAAATGAGAAATAAATAAATAAATAAAGGTGTTTGCAGTTTTTGTTGGATTTGACCAGAGTAGTGAGATTACAGAATCAGAAAGTCGTCTCCTGTCGTACAAATATCTACGCAGCGTACTCTACTCAGAAAGATTATCTTGGAGGAGTCAGCTGAGACAAATGCAGAACTTTGTTGAGCAGCGACGGTCTAATCATTCACGTCGTTTCTCTGTTAGAACCTCTCGCTTCACATTCAAAAAGGCCCTTTGACTGAACCGAACACTTTTTTCTCGGTTCTTTCGACTGCCTGTGATAATCCTGGGGAGGCTATAAAAAGCTCCCGAGCGAGTGAGAGCAGGTGAATCTACTGGATTGGAGATCGTATCCTTGAGATGAACGGATATGAACGGACTCATAATGCTCAGAATGTTAGTTTGGTGGAGACGCCAGGTTTTGTTCAGAAAAACATGAAAACCTCTGTTGAATGTTGAAAAGGAGAATCAGCAGGTTGTGGTTTGACCTTCAACAATCTGAAGCGTTCGGGTTGTTTTCATCAACCCTCAGATTCTCCATATTGGTCTTTAGTCACTCTTCATTCTCCGGCACAAACAAAGTGAAGTACACTTTTACTTTCTCGAAGAAAAGCGTGAATGATGACGCCTGGGAGTTCAGATGGGAATAATTACCTGGTAGTTTCTTCACACAAAGACAGAATCAGTTAAAGACGCTTCAATTGTATCTGTCAAAAAGCCGATGTGGGACTGTGGAGTCAAGGAAGAAGATGTTTGTTCTGGTTAAACTATATAGAAGATTTGGACTTGAACACACACTGGAAGTTGCACATCATCAGGAAAAAACCCGGAAGGTTTGTAAAAGAAAAGGTGAACAGGAATGCATGAAAATATAGAGAAATCCTAAAGAAAGACGTGATTCAGTGGACAGGAGACTGTCTTTATGTCCGCAGTGCCTCCTATTCTTCATGGATGTGAAGATGTGTCGTTTCTCCAGGATGTAGATTACATACCTGCAGAAATGAATATTAAAGTGAAGTCCAGTAAGGAGTACTGGTGCGTGTACTTTATGAGGCGATGCAGTTTCACTTCCACTCTCCTGCTCGGTCACAATCACCTGACTGTCGCTGACGTCATCACGTCTGCACATCTGTGTGGATCTGGACCTGGAGCCGTCCAACTGGGATCCACGTCTCTGCTCCTGATAAACTATTGGTTCCAGCGTGTCTCTGGTCTGTTTCTGCCACAACGAGTCCGTCAGACCTGTTCAGTCACTTTTATCTGGCTCATCTCCACGATGATGCTCAAGGTTTCATTTGATCTCTCCAGGATTATCTTTAATAAGAAGCATCATGAGAAAAATCTACTTTAATTTTAATTGACTCCATTATTTATATCTGAGAATCTAATGGAGGTCAGGTGGAGGTCTGCAGTACCTAATCTGATGGGGTGAAATAAGAGTAGGACATCAGAGTATCTATTTATCACTGAAATACAAACAAACCATACATAAATTAGTCATTGTTTATTTCTAGATATGTTAAAATGACAACCTGTGCAGCATGATTATTACAATTAGTATTTCAATCTGCTGTCATTATTCCTCTTGTGTCCGACTGTTTCACCACGATTCAACACCAACGTCTGTCGTGTTTCTTTGCATTGTAAATCCTCCTCAGGCCGATGTGGGAAACTCATTTTGCCCCGAGGACCACAACGACGACTATGAAGGGCCGAGCCACCGGCTCTTATTGGAAAGAGTTTTACACGAGATGTTACAAGATGTTTATGCTCTGCAGCACCAGATCTTCGTTTTCTTTGTGTGTTTTGGCTGAAAATGCCAAATCAAACAGTAACATTTCACCACACTGAACAATCTTGAAGTATGTACCTGAAATATAACAGTACCACCTTCAAAAAAAAACAAATTAGTAGTATTGCGTACTTTGGTCAGGTTATGGCTTCATTCAATGCCCTGGCCCTCTCTAAAGCGCCTCCTCATTGGACACCACAGCAGATGTTTGGTAAGTTTCAAATGGATTCATTCTTTTAAAAACCAAACTCTTTCTTCAAGGAGCAAAACATTGCAGAGAATGTTTCTTTGCACTCTGGGGTGTTACAATAAACAGGAGATGCTTCGTTAAAAGAAACCAACTGATCTCACCAGGAGGTTCACATCTGAAAGTCTCGTCTGAGACTGGAACCGTGGAACAGAGGAAGCAGGCAGAACAAACTAAAACTAAGAGAACATGGCGGAGGATTCACCGATCAAAGGAGAGACTCCAGATCCATATTTACTCTTCATCATAGGTAAACACACCATTCTTCAGGTGGTGTGAAAGCGTAGTCTGTTTTCACCAAATTCCACATATATCCTGTTATCAGTGCTTCTGTTCTGATCTGTCAATTTGAGGAATTTTCAGGTTTGGGAACGTGAAGTCTGCATGAGCTCAAGATGTTAGAACGTCATTTCCAGTCTAAAAGCGCAGTGAGCCACATTCTGACACACACACACACACACACACACACACACACACACACACACACACACACACACACACACACACACACACACACACACACACACACACACACACACACACACACACACACACACACACACACACACACACACACACACACACACAAAAGGTTTTCTGAGTGTCACTACCAGTATACCAGTAGGAAGTCTACACCTCTGTGAATGTGTTAGTCTTAAAGGTCCCATATGATGGAAAATTGATTTTCTAATGGTTTTCTAACAGTAACATGTCTCCACAGTCTGTATACGAGGCTCTTGAAGTGAAGAAAATCTGTCATCGCCTTTATTTGCCTCCACTTTTTAACAAATGTGTCCTCATACAGACATTTTCCTTTCATGACATCATGCAGGGAATTAACCACTCCCTCTGGTAGTGGAGTTCCCCTGACCATTAGCAGGAGCTAGCGTTAGCTACTTGCTAGTCACTAACAACACATTAGAACAAACGAACAAACATATTCAGACCCACAATATTTTAACTCTCCATCTTCAGGAGCTTCTCCTTCTGGTCACATTCTGGTTCAAACTGGTTTATATGAGTCACAGTGATAAATCCACTGGAAACATTAATGCATTGAACCGGTGTTTCAGATCAACTGGTATCCCTGGTAAATGATGACCGACTTCGCTGCTAGTAACAGCATATTTTAAAA
This sequence comes from Lipophrys pholis, assembly GCF_963383615.2. Classification (NCBI taxonomy): domain Eukaryota; kingdom Metazoa; phylum Chordata; class Actinopteri; order Blenniiformes; family Blenniidae; genus Lipophrys; species Lipophrys pholis. The sequence goes on along the minus strand of NC_137649.1, from coordinate 2,896,593 downwards.
GAAGACTCACAAAAGGTAGGACACTTGGAAACTTCATTGTAAATGTTGTTAAACGGTGTTCATCAGCACAGCTACGGATTCCTGTCGGGTTTTTAACGTCTGTTATTAGCAGCAACAAGGGACGCTGAAGGGTCACCATTTAACATTGAAACCACTTAATCTGAAACACCGGGAAGCTCTTCTCCCCGAGACGGGCCTGGAGGCGGCGTGGCCAAACACAGAGAGAAACAGCCTGTTCTCAGTAGAGCCACTAGAGGGACTTTTAGACTTCAGGAAGTTCAGGACCAAGGGTACGTCCGAATTGTCCCTCCTAACTCCTTAACTATCAACTTCTCCTTCACCCCGGAAGTGTTTAGTGTGGCGGCCATGATAAGGACTGTCCGAATTCTCAATAAGCAAAGGAAAGGAGGCTCGTTGCTTCTTTTAGAACCTCCTTTAGCCTAGGAACCACTGATGCTCCCCTTTAGAACCTCCTTTAGCCTAGGAACCACTGATGCTTCCTTTAGAACCTCCTTTAGCCTAGGAACCACTGATGCTTCCTTTAGAACCTCCTTTAGCCTAGGAACCACTGATGCTTCCTTTACCAAAGGAGACCAGCTCATGTTCTCCCACAATTCCTTGTGGCGACAACATTTAAAGGAACCCGCTCATCGGAGCGTTCAGGGAAACTCAGGATGACTGAAAAAGGAGCAGATCATGTAAGTTAACAAAGTAATAATCTGCCTAGAACAACTTGAAATCATCTAAAACCTTTCACTAACTCCTTTAGGAAGTCTCCTAACACCTTTCACTAACTCCTTTAGGAAGCGTCCTAACTCCTTTAAGAAGCCTCCTAACACCTTTCACTAACTCCTTCAGGAAGTCTCCTAACACCTTTCACTAACTCCTTTAGGAAGCGTCCTAACTCCTTTAGGAAGCCTCCTAACACCTTTAGGAAGCCTCCTAACACCTTTCCTAACTCCTTTAGGAAGCATCCTAAGACCTTTCACTAACTCCTTTAGGAAGTCTACTAACACCTTTCACTAACTCCTTTAGGAAGCCTCCTAACACCTTTCACTAACTCCTTTAGGAAGTCTACTAACACCTTTCACTAACTCCTTTAGGAAGCCTCCTAACACCTTTCACTAACTCCTTTAGGAAGTCTCCTAACACCTTTCACTAGCTCCTTTAGGAAGCCTCCTAACACCTTTCACTAACTCCTTTAGGAAGCCTCCTAACACCTTTCACTAACTCCTTTAGGATGCTTCCTAACACTTTTCACTAACCCCGTGACGTCATCCAGCGGTTAAGGTAAAGTCCATAGATAAGGAGATAGGAGGGACAATTCAGACGTACAACCAAGGCTGGATTCAGGGAAATACACTCTGAGTACTATGTTGTTAGACCTCTGTGTCCTATGTGGAATAGTTGGAAAACTGTGTAATATGGGACCTTTAAGATTAGTTGCTGTACTTGGATGAATATATTGATGAGATCTGAGATTTTAGTTTTTTGTTTTTCCTTTCAGAAAGCTGTTCAGATCACTGGCTCAGTTTTATATATTATTATATAAGAAGCCAGCCTGAGCCGAACTCATTTAATCTGGGAAATGATAACCAGGGGGAATGATAGGATTAAGATTTGAACTGTAATTTAATTTGGTATGTCTGTATTAGATTTGAATGTCTGATCTGCATCTATTCCACATATGGCTCTGCTCTGACACTGAGGTCACGATATTCGAAAGATCATTAGTATAAAAATGTTTCTGTGTAACTGAAGCTCGTTTGATTTATATTGTTCATGCTGCAACACTTAGAAACCTTCGTGGTACCATGGAAAAACTGGGGGAAGTTGTGGGGGACAGAAATGTCTTCTTTGCTCTCTGCGCTGCCACTGTGACCCCGTACCAACTAAACATGTAATAATCGTGATGTTTCTGTATATTTAAAGAACTATATGTATGTTTATTTTTGATATGGTAAAACATCACATGTTGATGAACCAAAGATAGAATTAATTAGTCTTTTGCACTAGAATAAATATAACTTTATTTATTTGTCATATTTTGAATATCCTTCCATAATCATGATTCTACTTTTTGTATTTGTTATATATTATATTTCTTTATATTATTCAAAAATATATATGTATTTTGTTTATACCTTTTCAACAGATATTTTGTCTTAATTTGATAGTTCTAACATGTTTAAAGAAATGAATTAAACAAGTGGAAAGTAAAACAAAAGAATAAGAAAAAAGAACAAGTATTTATGAAGACGGGTGGGATTTAATAAGTTGTGCTTGTTTCCACTCCTTTTCAGATATGCAAGCTGGTTCTAATTTACTGATGTTGTTTATTCACTGTTTGCTTGGTGAAATATTTTTGGTTGATCGCTGTGAACTTTGATTTTGATATTTGATTTTTGCGAATAAAAAATGGAATGAAAAAGAAGATAGAGGGAAAACGTAAGCGTCCATCAACTTTGATGCTTCACAGTTAGTTTTTTTCTGCAAACTTCAACAAATATTACTTTTACAAAGGTAATTCAAATATGAGAAAACTACACAAAAGTAAAACGAATTGAAGGAAATAGTACATCCATCTAGTAACACTCATAGTGTCCCTCAGGTGTGTTCGCCTGCGCTGCTTGGACAGAAACCAGAGAAGAGCATTAAAAAACTTCAGGTTGTTTATAAAACTTTACCACAACAGGCGAACCAGCATCTAAACTAGCTACTGGACAGTATTGCAATACCAACAATACAATAGTCTTTATAACGAAATATCGAAATCGTCTATTTTCATTAAAACCAGTATGAGTGTGAAGAGGATGAGACACAGCCGAAAACCTCCGTACGTCTGGACAACCTTTAAAAGCCACGTTTTCATTTCATTGGATCAAATTAGCCACTAGATAAGGTCGGAGTTGGTTTTTGGAAGCTGTTCAGGACCGAAGTTAACCGTGGTTAACCAACCAGGACATCGGAGCCGCTTGAACCAGGGAGGAGGAAGATTATCAAAGATAGTCTGTCCGCTGGCCTGTGTAAAGTCAGTCCATTTTTTATGAGAATACAATACTGGCAGCTCAATCAGCATGCAGCGCAGCGCGCAGGGACGCAGGCTGCTGATCTCGCTGCTATTCCAGCCTGGTTGGCGTGTCGAAAGCTGACTTTCTAAAGCTTCGACTGTGCTGCCTGGGTCAGTTGCACTATCGACTGATGCTGTTTTCAGGCATATTAAATCCAGTGACAGTTCCTGAGGTCATTGATAGGAGAAGTGGCTGCATCCATGTCACACTGGATGATGATATGTTCTGAGAAAAAAAAAAAAAAAGAAAACCTGAAAAAAAATCAATGGTGTTTTCATTTGCTCACCGTGATCCAGCTGTGTGTGTGTGTGTGTGTGTGTGTGTGTGTGTGTGTGTGTGTGTGTGCTCTAGATGCTTGTGAAAAACAAAGGAATAAAAGAGTGTTTACCCAGTGAATCAGACCTGATTCAAAAGGTTGCAGCCTGCAGCTTCTGCTCAGCTGTACTGTTAGAGGAGTCAATATATGTGGCGTTAATAGACTCCCGTTAACGACGGAGCTGTTTCATTCAAAGTAAGAACAGGGATGTTGCCAGGACGGCGAGTTAGAGGAGGCTGCTGGAGATACTTTAGAAAGGGAATCCATTTTTTAGACTCAAAGTTCTTCATTGGATGCACACAGTTTGTTCTGGATACAGATGCTAATTGCATTTTAATGTGTCATTAAAAATAAAGCCATAAATCAAATGGTAGCATAGTAATTGGGGTTTAGAGACTTACCGGCCCCTCAGGAGCCGTAATCTGACTTTCAGAAGGAAGAGAGGGTTCGGAGCAGGTTTCAGAGCAAATGACAACAAACGGCCGGCGTTTGACGCAGACCACAGTCAGGGTGGTGAATCCCCCCCCCCCGTGTCACGGCAGGACTGGACGGAAGCAGCATGGAGTCGACCCCGGATCCCGGATCCTGGATCCTGGATCCCGGATCCTCTGTGACTAAATGCCGACAATGAAGACGCTTCTGCCAAGCGAGGCGAGCCGGGACGCCGAGACGTTCAGTCAGATCTGAACTCTGTCGGTTAAACCTCCGGCTGTACGTCCAAGTTGAGTTCATCATTGCGACTCAGGCCGGTAAATAGAGAAATAGAGGTAAATAAAGCCCCTTTTTCCACTGATTCATCGGCCCCCGAAGTTTTTACAGTGTTTCGTCACATTCACGTTCCAAGTGGGTCTAAATTGTGTTGGAGACTCACTGAGGCAACGTCGGGACACGACAGATCCAAAAACGTAATTAGAAAACTAAAGAACTAAAGAAGATCCATCCATCCATCCATCCATCCATCCATCCATCCATCCATCCATCCATCCATCCATCCATCCATCCATCCATCCATCCATCCATCCATCCATCCAGGGTTCTGGAACACTTCAAATCCTACATTTCATTGAATTTAGGATGAAAAAAACTATAAATAATTGTAAAAAATATGGTCAAAATATCTTTGGAATTATATTTGTTTAAAAAAAAAAAAAGAAGAAGAAGAAAGAAACAGCTTTGAAAATGTCACAGTAGAGAGGTCAATAGTCAACAAGTAAACAAAAAGTGAGGGAAGTTCGATCACTGGTCACCTCCGGCTCTCTCCTCTTTCTTTAAACTCAAAGATTACACCTTTACTTGAAAAATATTCAAAAAATATGTCTTGAAATGAATATCAAAAGCACAGTGATGCTGAGGGAATTGAATTTGCTGTTGCAGAAACCATTAAATCAAATAGTATTATAACAGAACAAACACAAAGATGTTTACATGAACAGACCTTCATGAAGTGACACTTTCTTAAAGGGATATTTAAGTCACATCCCTTTGTTCTAATAATTATGGATCCGATTATTGTGAGTGATGTAAAAAGATAAAGGAGATCATTAACTGCACAGGATTGTATAAACAACTTCAACTCCGGGGAACTTTTCAGCTCATTGCTTTGCTTTTATAACCTGCAGCTTTATTGTTTCCATTCAGTCTCGCAGCTCTCGTCAATCTCATTAGCAGCAGCAGCAGGATGAGGCTTTGACAGAGACGCAAATGTGCAAATCATTTCAAGCACCGGAGAGAAAAATAAACAACAAAAACGATGAACAATAATCAATGATGTCATGTCGAGGTTTGATTAAGAAGCAAAAGAAAATGTATGATCAAGGCTGCAGTGGAAGAACGAACCTTCGCTCAAGAGAAATGAGCACATTTCAGTTTTATTTTGTTTCCCGAGCCGAAGCAGGGGTCAGAGGTCCTGGGTTTGAAAGCTGTCCTGCTTTTCTTCTTGAGCGTGGCACCTCAGTACACTGTTTCTTTTAGGTTGAAGTTTTCTTTATGTACTCGGGTTGTTAATTCATCAATAATAGTTTACAGATATTTGTAATTTACTCATCCATCCATCTTCTATTCTTCTTCATCCTGTTCAGGGGTGCTGGAGAAAATAAAAGCTCACTGTGGACAAGGACAGACACACCTGGACAGGTAGGACAGACACCTCGACACGAAGGACAGACACAGCTGGACAGGTCGGACAGACACACCTGGACAGGTGAGGACAGGTGTCCAGTCCATCACAAACACAAAGAGACAGACAACCACTCTCCCATCCAAAACTCGGGACAATCCACTCATTTCCCCCTCTACGTTTAAAAAAATCTTCATTGACACGGACCCACATATCCACCTGGTTCAGAGCTGCTATGAGCAGCCAGACCTGTAGGGGGCAGTGTAACGAGAAGCATGTGAAGCCATGATAGCCAATCAGAATCCTGGAGAAAAACACGATGTCACTAATTGTGACGTATATCTCCACCAACCTCCCTTGAGATGCGAACAGAGACAAGGAGTTTTTTCTAAATCTGCCGGGGTTTTCAGGAATCCTCGTTTGTGGAGACTTGTAGCTGCGTATTTGTGTAAATGTAAGAAACGCAGAAAAATATCACTGTTTTTAAAATACCCAGGTACGTGGACAAGTGTCCTCACCTAACCTCACATGGATGTTTTGGGCTTTAGGAGGAAACTGGAGGAAAGACACACACACACACACACACACACACACACACACACACACACACACACACACACACACACACACACACACACACACACACACACACACACACACACACACACACACACACACACACACACACACACACACACACACACACACACACACAGGGAGAACATACAAACTCCATAAAGAAAGAACCAGCGGCCTGTAATTTCTTTAAAAAGTAGACAAGGTACTTTGTTGGTAACGCTGCAATTATAACACAAGGAACTTGAGAAACTTTTCCTCAACTCACCTTTGATTTTTTCCCTTTAGTCATGTGGAGAAATCAGCCGTCTGAGAAAGAGTAGAGCGACTGGAGTCTCTCTGAAAGGGACTGTGTCGCTCTGTGTTTAATAAAATCTGCCAGTAAAAATGCTGAGCAGCCAGTTGAAGAAACGCCTCCGACCAAATGACAGCAGCATCTCTGCTGAAGGACAACATGTGTTTTCAGCAATGAAAAATCTCATTTTGTAATTTAAACTATTAGCTTAGCCACCTTCAATTTTTATGAGCATTCAATTAACACTTCGTGTTAGTTAATGTTCACCTGTCAGACACATTAACCAGATCAGATACGTTTAACACCCTTTAGTTAACCAATAGTCATTTAAGTGTAACTTCAACTCTGTATCTTTAAAAGGCTTCAACATAGTTTGTAATTCCACACACTGAAAAGTAGTTTGAGTTCGCTCCAGTTGGTGCTGCACTTAAAGACAAACACAATACTTCTTATAGAGAGAAACCCACAAAGCTGAACAGAATGTATGCCGTCTCTATACACAAGTCTTCACAAACACACATACATAATCAAACAATTCCTCTGAGGAGGAAATATATTTCATGTATAGCCTGAAAGGTGGAAGATAAGCTGCTGAAATCTTCCCGTCAGACGTGGCTGCCCTGATCTGTTGTTTTAACAGAATTAGGAGGATCTGAGGTGGATTATTGTTGGGGCTGAACCAACACAGTGTAGGACTGCTGGGTTGTGCTTAGATGTTCCATGCATTTTACACTGTTGTCAGAGTGATGTGACGGGGAATGAAAGGCTTTTCTGTGCACACAGGCTGGGACGTCGGGAGGAGGAATGTAGCTCGCTATTGAACTCCGCAGGAGACACAATGATTAAGGAAAAGACATATTACTATTCACCCTATGAATCGGGGATTAAATAAATTCCAAACTGATTACATTTTGGCAAGAGAAACTTTTCAGTGCAAACCCACGTCGCTGCGGTGCCTTGCTGAACTCACCCCGTCATGCAGCTGCTGACTGATTGGTCATACAGAGCTTATTTGGCAGGCCTGAAATGGAATTAAAGCTAATCTGACAACTAACTTCTATTTTGTGGAGGCACCTGCACACCGTTGGAGTTAAAGGGAAATTCCAACCCGGAGTCGACTGCAGCTCTAACAATCACTGAAAAGGTCTCGTGGAAAAAAAGCTTTGATTCACAAAATGATGAAGGCGGGATATCAACAGCCCTTCTGGGAAGTGGAAGACTTGGCATCCTGATCCTAATATACAATTACCAATCTTTCTGATGTAATCCGAGTCGGGGTCAAACAGCCTCAGAGAAAAGTCTCTGGACTGTCAGACGAAGCCTGCGCCATCAGGAAAAACATGCAAACTCCACACTGGAGAACTCAAATCAGCCATAACAGAACACCGCACAAGGGAAAGTCAGGGAGAGGACTGTGAGTCATCTCACTGAGGAGGACTGCCACTGGCGCTGGATCGTGGAGGCAGTGGAGATAAGGAAGCGAGAGCCGAGGAAGATGAACAGGGACAAAGGAGCCAACATGCTGTCCTACACCTGGAGCAGCACCTGACGGAGAATGAAGACAACAGAAGGCGTGACTGATCTGTCACAAGTAACGTCAGGACTCAACAGCAGCTTATTTAAAGGGCCAGTTCTGACCTGGCGTTAACACGTGTTTCAGGTGGTTTAAAGGGCCAGTTCTGACCTGGCGTTAAAACGTGTTTCAGGTGGTTTAAAGGGCCAGTTCTTACTGGGCGTTAAAAGATGTTTCAGGTGATCTGGTGACATGCGGCGAGCCCAGACTGTTTACACTTGTCCGTATCATGTGACTCGAGCTGACCACTTTGTTTCAGATTGTGTTACTCTCCCTCTGCCTCCAGGTCTCTTCCGCCAAATGGCCCGGTTGTGATTCGAGTCATGCAGCTTCCACTGGACGGTTCCTCTGCTCAGGCCGCTATGAGGCACCGTGTCTCTGCAGACCTCCTGGCAGGGCAGCCATGTTGTTTTCCAGAGTTTCTTTGCTAGGTTGGAACGACTGTATAACTCAGGCTGGCACATTCTCTGACATGAAAACCCGGTGTGCACTGATATGGACCAGACTCTCTGAGGAATGTTTCCAGGACCTTGTTGAATCTATGCCACGAAGGATTAAGGCAGTTCTGAAGGCAAAAGGGGTCCAACCCGGTACTAGCAAGGTGTACCTAATAAAGTGGCCGGTGAGTGTACATTTGCTTGTGATCAGTGTGTGTGTGCATCATGATTTGTGCATGCATATTGATATTTGTATTAGTTTAATTAGAGACCGAGCCCGAAAGGCAAGGGCCCTATTGTTTTGTTATTTTTGTGTCTGTATTGACATTTTTACAAACATATCGAAATGTGTGTCCTTACTTTTGAGCTCAGTGTTCTATCCAGTCACTCAATTGCAAACAAAACGAGAAACAATAGCAGCAGATCAGCTACTTTAAGCAGGTCAGAGGGGCTTTTCCACCAGAAAGAACCAGGTTCTAGTTCTGGTCCAGGGCCAGGTTTTGCACCAGTTCTTTGTCTTTCCACCACCAAAGCCCCGGCCTATCAGGAGCTAAACTGGTGCTAAGCTGGCTCCACATCATTGCAGGGTCAGAACGGGGCCTGACACCATCAGGTGGGGGCGGAGTTTTGGCTGGAGTTATCGCCACCTACAAGGCGGAAGAGACACTGAACTGGTTTTCAGCGAACACGGAGCCCCGGAGTGGTTATAGAGAAAAAAATAATAACGCATGGGAACGATATAATAAGTCGTTCCCTGAAGTTAATAATACGAGGGAACAAGATAATTTAATCCGCGATCGTGGAGCCGTGGCTCTCGAGCTGCAGAGCTCCTCCGCTGTCAGTCAGCTGGTCGGATCTAGAATCTAGAAGCAGTTTTCCATTGTTGTTTTTTTCAGGCTTTTCATGGTGACATCATAGTAACTAACTTCACCTCCAGGTCTTGTTTGGCGTTCTGACCGCAGGCTGAGGTCTGCATGAGGCAGCAGGGGGTGCTCCGCTATGAGACGCTCCACAGAACTTCTTTATAAAGAAGCCAGGCTTCTGGTTCCTCAGGAACTACTAAACAAACTACAAACTACTGTAAATGAAAGTTGGAGTTTTTAGACATAAAATGAGCCTTTTAATGGCTTCATGTGAAAGAGAACTTTAATCAGAGTGTTTACGTAGGTTGCCATGGAAACGGCTGTAGCGCAGCGTTCTATCATTCTACACCTCCATTCCTCCATGTTGAAGCTTTTGATTCAGACACGTCGAGAAATAAAGTGAAAGGAGCAGAAAGTCACTCTGGAACTGAAATGTTGAATAATAAGACCCAAACTCATTCATGTTATTATTATTAATAATATTATTTTTCTCTCTGGCCACTCTGGGGCTCTGGACTAAAGAAAGACGGACGTGAACAAACACCAGTAGAGATACGAGGAGACTCAATGTTTTCTGACTCTTTGGTCTGCATCAGGTCAGACTAGATGGAGCGATCCGGACCAAACCACTGTTACAGTCCGTCTCCTGGTTCCTGGATCCTGCCGGAGTTACATTGGAGAGATCAGTGACGTAACACGTTGTGGAGTGACACAATGACGTCGCTCTCACTTGGCTCAGTCAACGGTGGAAAAAGAACCGGTTCTTTGGTGGTGTTCATTTAAGAACTGGCCCTGAACTAGAACCTGGTTCTTTCTGGTGGAAAAGCTCCATCAGTGATCTTTGAGCTCTACTGTTTGATTCTTCTTAATAAATTCAGTTTGCTTGAGTGTGACGTTACCACGCTGTGGTCAGGATGTTAGTGTCAGGATAGATCATGAGTATTGAAAGCTAATTCACACAGACATGCCAGTCAGATACAACCTCTACAATCACTTATCTTCACCTTCCTGCCACACGATAGTGACGGACTGCGACCATCACCAAGATCTTTGCCTCCCTCACTGCTAAAATCCACAAAGTCTGGCACAAAAAAATCAACATATTTTCACAGGTTTCCAGTCTTTTAGCCGTATTGTACCGTCTTCCTCTGTTCTAGCCTTCCTTCTTGGAGTCGACGCAGCTTCACAAGAGAAATGTGGGTCAGAAACATCTATGAAGCAGGAGTAGAGTTCACATCTTGAATAAACGGAGTTCTCTTCCTGTCTGCCCTGTGGCTCCCAGCTAACTGCCATTCATGAATGTATTATAAGGAGATGCAGGACGCGGCGGCGGCGGCACCCATCCACTTCACTCATTAGTGTGTGTCCTGCTGGTGCCGTCTGCTCTGCACTGCTTGACCCACGAGCTGCACACATTCACTCACATACAAATGTCTTTCTCTCAGCCCCAGAAGAGTTTTAACAAACAGAAAATCTTCATTGATGAGAAATTATTCCACCAGATAACACTCGGGTGTCAACAGGAGAACACTCTTTAGAGCTGCAGGGGATTTTCTCTGCTGGACCTCATTAAGACCGAGAGATAAATTGTCTGAGAGGTTCCAATCCAATCCAACCCAATCCAACTTTATTTGTATAAGCACATTTTAACACAACAGCCAAGGTTGACCGAAGTACTTCACAGTAATAATAAAACACTAAAACAAAACACAAGCAAAAAACAGGGTAACAGTGAGTAAAAATCACAGTAAACAGTGACTTGAAAACAGTTTAAAAACACAATGCCACAGTATCACAGTGCTCAATTACTGTTAAAAGACAACGAGTACATGTGTGTCTGGAGTCGACACTTGAAGGACTCAAGAGATCGAGTGGTTCTGATGAGGAGAGGCAAACGGTTCCACAGACGGAGCAGCAGCCATGGAGAAGGCTCGGTCACCTCCAGCTTTCAGTCTGGATCTGGGTACAACAAGGACCATCTGATATGCTGAGCTCAGTGATAAAACAGGAGTGTGAACATGTAAATGATCGGATAAATAAGACGGTGCCAGCCCGTTTAATACTTTAAAAACCAATAATAACAAGTCTTAAAAGCAATTCTGAGAGAGACAGGAAGCCAGTGGAGTGAGGCTTAACTGGGGTGATGTGCTCTGGTTCCTTAGTCCCTGTTAGAAGTCGGGCAGCAGCATTTTGTAGGAGCTGGAGAGACGGAGAGACGACTGGTCAAGACCAATGTAGAGGGAGGGGCAGTAGTCCAGTCTGGAAGTGATGAAGGCATGAAGGACTCTCTCAAAGTTCTTGTGTGGGAGATAGGGCTTCACTTTGGCCAACAGCCTCACCTGAAAGAATCCAGTTTTTAGAACAGAACTATTTGTTTATCCAGTTTAAAGCCACGATAGAGAGTCACCCCCTGTTGTTTTGAGAAGGGTCGATGACATGATTGCAGAGGTCCAAGAGCACTGGTGTCGTCAGCAAGTGGATCTGGCTGGTTTAAGTCAATAATCTCAGTTTTTGATTCATTGAGGCACAGAAAATCTATTTCCAGCCCAGATTTTAGATCCTCCAAGCAGTTGAGTAGCGGCTGATATGAACCTGCAGAGTTAAGCCTAATTGTGAGGTCGATCTGTACATCGTCAGCCAAACAGTGAAAAGAGGTATTATGTTAAAATGGACCCCGGGGGTAACATGCATAGGGAAAACAGTAAAGGGACTAAAATAGATCCCTGTGGGACCCCGCAGGAAAGTGGGGCAGTCGAAGAGGAGAAGCTGAGCTGAACTGTAAAGCTTCTATCTTTCAGGGAAGACTGACACCAAGTTAAGAGCTGCGCCTGTGATGCCCTCACAGTTATATACGAGATAAAAGAATATTGCGATTGACTGTATCAAACGCAGCAGTCAGGTGTAAAAGCACTAAAACAACAACAGCAGTTAAAAGAAGGTCGTTGCCGTTTTGTTGGGCGACTAATTTTTAAAGGATTATAATGCTGTCGAGGAGCGATTTCTGAAGCTTATCTAAGTCACAGGTCTTTAAATTAGAGGTGGATACCTACAGGATGGTTTGAATTATTGTCTACAAAATGCTTATTTGCATGGTCATGTAATTTAACAGGTCCCTGGACACTTGAGAAAGTCTTCATTATTGCTGGGATTTGAAGAACTGCTCTATTTGTGGGTTTTTGGCAAACTGAGCCAATGTGGTCATAATGAGGCGTCGAAATTAGAATTAAATGTTGCATCAAATGCACGTCTATGGATTTGTTTTTTCAAAGCAGAAGCAATCCAAAAGAAATGAAAGTCATGAGATGTGGTGAGTCTTTGTTCTCCAGTCCATTGCATTTCCAGCATCACTGCAGGCAGGTGTTGAGCGGCGCCGTGCAGCAGATGACCTCGAACCTGGAATCCTGGAGCTGCGACTGTCTGCTGTGGAATGAAGCCATATAGGTAATGTGGGCCTTTAATTTGTAGCATCACTTTGCCGCTTGTGGTGTTGAGATTATTTTAAACAATAGGATATAACCCTAATGGAGAGCATTTTGGGTAATGTAATGATCAATAATTGGAGAATTTATGGAGGGTGGATGAGTGAAAAGTAGCCATCCGTGAAAGAAAATCAGCCAAATTATGTGTGTAAGAGGAAACCCGGACGGAATAATGCACACAGACAGACCCTTAATGTCTGCGCCGCTGTGCAATTTCCCCGCTTCTCCACTTATTTATGTAAAACACAAGTAAGAGTAGGAATGACTTGGAGAAATTGGCATGGATAAGAGAGAGAAGGAGAAAATGAGAGCGAGGGAGGGAGGGGAGAGGCGAGAGGAGGGCGAGGAGACAAAGTGTGCTTTAAAATTCTAGTCAGTTTTGTTGTCATCCCATAGCAATGTGTCACTGTCAAATGCTTTATCTGTCAGCTGCACTCTTGCCCGTGGACAGCCCTGAGCCCCGTGGGAGACTTCACCGTGGCCTCTTCTTTTTCCTCTCCCTCTCTTTCCCCCCGCCTGTCGGCCCATGGCAGGTGTGGAGTCTTCACAGCTCTATTAGCTCCACCGCAGCAATAAAAACATATTAACCCGCTACGTTGAGGACGGCAGCTCATTTGCCCCGGTGGAGGACGAGGATACAGCGTCTGTGGAGGCTCGCCAGTGACCTGTGGCCCCCTGTGGGGCCCTGTGGGGCCCTCGCAAACTCAAGCACCTGATCAGTGCTGGCTGAAGCTGGAGACACTGAAGTGCTTGTAAGAACCAATTAATTCATACTTACTGCCACAACACATTATGAACCACAAAGTAGTTACTGATCCGGTGTCTGTCTGGCATTCTAAAGCCTGGAAATAACAGACACGTCTGCTTCAATCGTCACTGTTGATAGATTCAGGTCAGTAGTTCAGAGAATCTAAAATGCACAAGGATCAGCTGACCATTGAACCAACAGGGCTGGATTGGTGGGCTATTCAAATACAGATTTCTATGTTAATATGAGGCGGCCTCTTTTTTTCCATTTATCACAGCGACCATTCTTCTTGGGAAGTTTTCGACAAGGTTTTAGAGTTTCAACTTCGAGTCATTTCAACTTCATTCACATAGTTCCACATACAACACAATCATAACATTTCTGTGGGAATTTCCTCTGTGGAGTCCTGATGAGGTCAGACACTGATGTTGGACAAGAGGCCCTCGATTCCAGCTCATTCTAAAACAAAGTTCTCAAATCATGTCTTCATTTCTTCATAGACCTCACTTTATGTACAGGAACAGTCATGTTGGAGTAGAACAGGCCTTTTCTAAGCTCTTGCCATAAAGTTATGACCATGGCATTCAGCCTAAAGGTTTTTATAAACCTGTGACGAAGGGTCTGATTGAAACGCCTGAATTAAGTAATGAAAAGATGTGGCCAAATGCTTTCCTCCATATAGAACACGCCCAGAGGGATTTTACACCATAAACACCATAAAAGACATTTTAAAGACATTTTATCAAGCTTTTAAAAGAAACCTAAAAACCTATCTTTAAAGAAAAAAACTAAAACCCTTAATGTAATAAAACCAATCAATAGGACTAAAGTTATTTGTCAGGGCATTAACTTTTTTATCTAGCTTGTTGTTTAAAATGAAGTTACTCTCAGATCATAACATTATAACAGCCGAGCCAGTGAACATTCATGAGCGTCCGCGGGACCCCGAGGTGAAGTGGTGGAGCTCATAAAACAGTTCACAGCTGGGATTTACTGTACAAAAACCTCTGTCCCCTGTTTTTAGATTTTTTTCTTATAATGGATGGGAACAGAGGTCGTGCTCCTGAGATTTTGTTTGAATAAGAGGTTTTCAAAGCGAAGCCCAATTCTTCAGAAGAAACATGACAGAAACGATTTAAGAGCTGCAGACTGAGAAAATCAGCCATAGGCTGGAAAGTAGGGGTCAGCGGATTTCACTGAAACTTTACATATGTGTTCGTTTTGACGAATTAAAACAAGAATAAGCACTTTTACGTCAAAAAAATGCTGTGGTTGCCATGGAAACAAGCTACCCTGATTGTATGCCATATCTTCTCAGGAACATATGCAGAAGGGCTTTCAAAATAACAATAAACTATTGTTTATTGTATTGTATGAACGTCAGTGGAAAGTACAACTCTTGTATTTTCCTGACAAAGGTTACTTTATATCAGGATATTATTTTTTACCCTGCAAAAATTTAGTTTTATGAAATTTGCCTCTCTTTTGTAAAAATTAAATAAGGCCATTTTCAATGAGCTGCTGGTACTATAGCGCCCACTACTGGGCTATACCCATATATTGTGCTTAGAGAAGGACACCTGTACTACATATACAGTAAACAAAATTTGACTTCATCCTGTGTTAAGAGGGAATGCCAACATCATTACATTTTCAATATTTTCAATATTGTGAAAAATTAAAAAAATTGGCCAATTCAGTTGAACCGCTGTTGCTACGGCAACCACTATGTTATGGTAAATTATAGTGGTTGTCAGTATTTTTGTCTGCATGTATATATATTGGTTTGTCTGTGTGTGTGTGTGTGTGTGTGTGTGTGTGTGTGTGTGTGTGTGTGTGTGTGTGTATTTCACCAACTTTTAGCAAAAACTATTCTCTTCAATTGCATAAACTAAAACATTTCACACAATCAATTAGTCCTTGGATTATTTGTCATCATCCAAGGACCAATTGATTAGATTTTGTGACGTTAACGGCTGTTTCCGAATAAATCCCAAAAAACGGCAAATAAATTTCCCATACTGAATGAGGGAGGCGCCTCATGGGTAAGATCAAAGGAGATAAAAGGAGATCAGCGTCTGTTGCCATGGAGACACTCATGGACACAATACTGGCTCGATCATACAGGAATAATGTTTATGGTTGGCCTCATCAGGGAAGATCTTACTTCTCCCACAGTGAAGCAACGTAATAACGCCCGAGATGAAGGTGATCACAACATTGCGGTATGTCGCTACAGGTGAGCTGCAGCAGTGGAGCAGTGATGACGGGGTCTGTACCAACCCTCCGTCAGCAGAATGTCAGTCTTTCACAGCCCCTCATTGGTGGTAAATCACAGGAATTGATGACGCTGCGTCTCGTCCACCATTAATATCACATACATTAAGAGGTAAAACTAACCAGCGTGGACAGAAAAGATGACAATCAAATCAATGTAATAATCAGCATGTGAACGAGGTAAGGTCAATCATTTTTAAGCTGTGTACAAATTAAATGAACTTTTCTGAGTTTCATAAAAAAGACATAAAATAATTTTCATGATTAAACGTTTTTAATATTTGAAGGGTTAATTTTACTCTCCATTTATTACGAGGAGCACAGAGGCTTTTTTCTGTCTTCCTTTCTCTAACAACCAATCAGCTTTCAGCAGACTGCATCGTACGTAGTGACGTGGTCGACCACGCCTCCTCACTAAGATAAAAGTTGCTGTCAACTCGTTGATCAGAGTTTCTCTGAGAAACTTCCTGAATCACTTTGAAGCTGAGATTCCTTGCTAAGAATTTTTAGGCTAAGACAAGAGCTCTCCTAAGAGGACTCTGAGACGCTTCGTGAGATACGAGCACTGGAGTGCAGAGAATGCACAAGGATCGTTTTCAAAAAGAATCCGCATTTCAGGAGACACTCTCCCACTTCATTGTTAGACAAACACCTGGACTCCCGCTAAAGGTTGTACTGTGACACTGTCTCTTCTTGCAAGAATGATGTAATAAAATTCTCTTCAACTTTTTAATCGCTCAGTCTGGTTCCTGTGTGTTGTGTCTCATGAGGTTTTCACTGGAAAATTCTCCTGACAGCTGATGCCACAGTTACTTTTCAAACATTTTGAGGCTGCAGTATCTCCACATCCCTCGCAGAGTGAGCGCCTTCCCCTCGGCAGAGCCAATCCTCCAGAGTTGAGAGTGAAAACAGAGAGCAGAGCAACACTGATAAGAGTGAAGCCTCCTTTCCACTGCACAAAATGTGACAGGACGGTACGGTACCGTACAGCAAAGCCTACCCAGACCCAAATCTGTTGCGCGTTTCCACTGCAGAGACTACGGTTAAAATGTAGGTGGGATTGTGAGCGCTGCAGATATGTAACGCCGCAAGAGAGCTTAATGGGTCAGAAACAAAAAGTTAGATATTGTCAGCATGTAGTGATATTTTATACTCTCGGCCTGCTCGTTGGATTCCTGTGACCCTACTGTCTGAACTGAGTTTTATGGCCAACGGTTCAATACATCATCAAAATCAGAGATCTGGTGCCAGGGAGACGCCAAGATCAAAGAAGAGGAAGGCACAGGAGGCGATGAAAGGCGATGAAAGGAGGTAGAAGGAGATCAGAGGAGGTCAGAGGTGAGCAGAGTCTATGTCACTGAGATCAAAGGAAAACAGCGTATGTGTCATTGAGACACTGAGATATAAGGAGATCAGCATCTGTTGGTATTGAGACACTGAGATATAAGGAGATCAGCATCTGTTGGTATTGAGACACTGAGATATAAGGAGATCAGCATCAGCTTGTATTGATATACTGACATATAAGGAGATCAGCATCTGTTGGCATTGAGACACTGAGACCTAAGGAGATCAGCATCTGTTGGCATTGAGACACCGAGACCTAAGGAGATCAGCATCAGCTTGAATTGAGATACTAACATATAAGGAGATCAGCATCTGTTGATATTGAGACACTGAGCAATAAGGAGATCAGCAATTGTTGATATTGAGACACTGAGACATAAGGAGATCAGCATCTGTTGGCATTTCCTCTGAAAGTTTCTCATACATTAGTCATACCGCCACCATATTGGTCAACATGTCAAAACAAGGCAAAAGATCTGAGGCTCCGAAATTGCATTGGAAAATGCAATTGTTGAAAAAATTCCTGGACACTGAGGAGCGACGCACGGAGCAGGATATGATCCCTCACATAGATAAACAAGCAACGTATGAGTTTGTTCTTTTTATGTTTTACTTATATTTACTGCTGTGAAACCATGAATTCAGTCTCTTCGAATTTTAAGAACTATGAGTGACAGTGTTTACCTAATTATTCTTGTAAGACTTTTTGCTTTAAGGTGACTGTGTACCTCATTCTAATGTTCATTTCTCTTTCTATCTCCAGAATGGACGAAGACCTCCACAGCGTACTGAACAATGATTCGCTTACAGAACCAGTCCAGTCACTGAGGACGAAGGAAGGAACGGAACCGATGGCATTCTACTCTTCTGAACCTGTTCCCGTTCCAGAAGAAAGACCACGGAAAAGAGCTCTCACCATGCCCAATACAGAAGCTCCTCAACCTCCAACAACCATGCTGACCACCTCCACCAACCTCCAGGAGACACGGCCAGATGGAGAACATCCTGTTTCTGTTCCTGTTCCCCTTACAGAACCTCAACCAGAACCTACACCAGAACCAGAACCCACTGCACCTGTCACCCCCCCTCAGCTGGACCACGGTCCAAGTGGAAGCTTCAGTCAGGTGGTGAACGTGGGAGCAGCTCCTCAAATGTTGGCGTGCCAACCTCCACCAATGGCTGCTCCCAGCAGGTTGCCTCAGGCTCTGCTACACAGAGAGACGGGTCCTCAGAGACAGGGACACAATATGCGGCCATTTGGAGTTCTGAATGGACAACTGGTGTATTTGCTGAACCCTGCTGCTCCTCCCATCAAAACCAGCAAGTCAAGGTGAGTGAAGGTCGATTCATCCTCCATAAGAACAACAATCAAGTTGGGTACTCCGGGGTCCAGCCACACAAGTGTTAAAAGTGGTTTTGTCAGGGTCGATCCGCTCGGAAGGTGCCGAAAGGAGAAACCGTAGATAATGACCATGTTCTGTAGTGTGTGGCAGGCTTTAGAAAACCTCTGTTTATTTAGTCTTAGTGAGGCCTGAGTGTGTATCATGTTTGGCTGTAACACCATTCATCCTATTACATGTTGATTTATTTTGGAAATCCATGTGAATGCTTGTTCTTACCATTTGTTTTTTGTGCCTGCAGAAAACGAAAGCGTGACACCCAGCACAACGACAAACAGCCTCACGTGAAGAAGCCCCAAAACGCCTTTATGCTATTTCTCAAGGAGCAGAGGCCGATTGTGAAGGCTGAGCTCGGAGTCAATAACAGTGCGGTTTTGAATACGGAGTTGGGAAAAAGGGTAAGTGTATGTGCTTTTACATGTTGGGGATGTGATTTCATACTGGCTTGTCTTTGTGTGTCTGTGTGTGCTAACAATGTCTTGTCATCTCTTCACAGTGGACGTCATTAACAAAGGAAGAGCAGGAGAAATACTATGAGCAGGCCAGAATAGAAGCACGGCTCCACGCAGAGCAACACCCAGACTGGTCCTCCAGCAATAACTATGTATGAACTATGATCATGTTGATTTAATGTCCACATGTTGTCACTAAAACAGCCAAAGAGCCTTTTTAGTAACTTAGTTATTAACATCTTTTCTGTTTTTAGGGGGAAGAAAGACCACGGAAAAGAGCTCTCACCATGCCCAATACAGAAGCTCCCCAACCTCCAACAACCATGCTGACCGCCTCCACCAACCTCCAGGAGACACGGCCAGATGGAGAACATCCTGTTTCTGTTCCTGTTCCTGTTCCCGTTCCAGAACCTGAACCAGAAGCTAAAGTAGAACCAGAACCCACTGCACCTGTCACCCCCCCTCAGCCGGACCACGGTCCAAGTGGAGGCTTCAGTCAGGTGGTAAACGTGGGAGCAGCTCCTCAAATGTTGGCGTGCCAACCTCCACCAATGGCTGCTCCCAGCAGGTTGCCTCAGGCTCTGCTACACAGAGAGACGGGTCCTCAGAGACAGGGACACAATATGCGGCCATTTGGAGTTCTGAATGGACAACTGGTGTATTTGCTGAACCCTGCTGCTCCTCCCATCAAAACCAGCAAGTCAAGGTGAGTTAAGGTCGATTCATCCTCCATAAGAACAACAATCAAGTTGGGATCGTAGATAATGAGCATGTTCAATATTTGCGAGGTGAAATCCTGTAGCGTATTCTGCTAGAGAGGAGCCGACCAGCAGGGGGCGTAACGTCACATGAACCGGTATGAAAACCAACCAGGCTGAAAGCAACACTGCTGCTGCAGCCAAAGCCAGAAAGTTCCTGACTTGTTAATGTCGGACTTCAAGAGATTATACGATATTAATTCATTGGACAATAGAAGCGGAGCTGCACGGCACTGTGATCACTGTTTCACTTTATTATTCCTCACTGCTCTTCTTTAACCTTATATTTTCTATCAGTTTGTTTTGAGGCTGTTTCCCCTGTGTGAATGCATTTTGTGTTGGAATATTAATTCATCACCTTG
Organism: Lipophrys pholis; assembly: GCF_963383615.2. Classification (NCBI taxonomy): domain Eukaryota; kingdom Metazoa; phylum Chordata; class Actinopteri; order Blenniiformes; family Blenniidae; genus Lipophrys; species Lipophrys pholis. Next base: position 2,876,523 of record NC_137649.1, on the reverse strand, counting down.
ACAGCAGAGTAGATGTGCGCTCCATTAATCCATGTTTCTGCAGTTATATCAGACCTGACCATTATTATTAACCTCATTATTCCACATCAACCCTCATGCAGCTAAACAGACTTGGAACAAGTCAAGAACAAGAACAAAAACATCCTTCAAAGCCTCAGTGACCAGGATTTATTTCATTATGTCATAAAGACCACTCTAAACGCTCCGCCTCTGCTGCACTGCGCTCTAGTATTCTAAGTGGGCTTGACAATCCGTGCACCAATCAGGATATTGTAAAAATAGGCAGGTCATTTTCCAAGAGATCTGATTGGCCAGTAGACGGCACCTTCATCCTCTGCTCCAGAGTTAAAAATCAGAGTACCAGGGTGATTTATCCCAGGAAGAAGTGAATCTGCTTTGCAGTACAGAAAACCCAGAGTAATCCTGAAGTTACCGCCATAAAAGAAAATCCTGAGTCGTAATACAGGCCCAAGGTTGATTTGTGGCAAAATGTTTGTTTATATCTACATGCCGTGTTTTAGTCTGCAGTCACGTTTGACAATTGGAGATTTGGAATATTGAGTGTGAAGAATATAGACCTATATATAGTTTTATAGACGTCTGTGGTGCAGAGCCTGGTACTCTGTTGAAGAATGGGTTAGTGTGTGGTGAGCTCTGCAGTCACACTATCAGATCAGAAGAGGAGGATCTTGTGCAATCTGTCTTTTATGATCATCAAGTGTGTGTCTCTTGATGGGTGAAGATTTTAAAAGTTCTGTAGTGTGTGGCAGGTTTTAGAAAACCTCTGTTTATTTAGTCTTAGTTAGGCCTGAGTGTGTATCATGTTTGGCTGTAACGCCATACATCCTATTACATGTTGATTTATTTTGGAAATCCATGTGAATGCTTGTTCTTACCGTTTGTTTTTTGTGCCTGCAGAAAACGAAAGTGTGACACCCAGCACAACGACAAACAGCTTCACGTGAAGAAGCCGCAAAACGCCTTTATGCTATTTCTCAAGGAGCAGAGGCCGATTGTGAAGGCTGAGCTCGGAGTCAATAACAGTGCAGTTTTGAATACGGAGTTGGGAAAAAGGGTAAGTGTATATGCTCTTACATGTTGGGGATGTGATTTCATACTGGCTTGTCTTTGTGTGTCTGTGTGTGCTAACAATGTCTTGTCATCTCTTCACAGTGGACGTCATTAACAAAGGAAGAGCAGGAGAAATACTATGAGCAGGCCAGAATAGAAGCACGGCTCCACGCAGAGCAACACCCAGACTGGTCCTCCAGCAATAACTATGTATGAACTCCGATCATGTTGATTTAATGTCCACATGTCGTCACTAAAACAGCCAAAGAGCCTTTTTAGTAACTTAGTTATTAACATCTTTTCTGTTTTTAGGGGGAAGAAAGACCACGGAAAAGAGCTCTCACCATGCCCAATACAGAAGCTCCCCAACCTCCAACAACCATGCCGACCGCCTCCACCAACCTCCAGGAGACACGGCCAGATGGAGAACATCCTGTTTCTGTTCCTGTTCCTGTTCCCCTTCCAGAACCTGAACCAGAACCTAAAGCAGAACCAGAACCCACTGCACCTGTCACCCCCCCTCAGCCGGACCACGGTCCAAGTGGAGGCTTCAGTCAGGTGGTAAACGTGGGAGCAGCTCCTCAAATGTTGGCGTGCCAACCTCCACCAATGGCTGCTCCCAGCAGGTTGCCTCAGGCTCTGCTACACAGAGAGACGGGTCCTCAGAGACAGGGACACAATATGCGGCCATTTGGAGTTCTGAATGGACAACTGGTGTATTTGCTGAACCCTGCTGCTCCTCCCATCAAAACCAGCAAGTCAAGGTGAGTGAAGGTCGATTCATCCTCCATAAGAACAACAATCAAGTTGGGCACTCTGGGGTCCAGCCACACAAAATTCTGTCATTTTCTCCGTCCAGCTCCGTCTGGCTGAAGAAATTTGGTTCGGCTTTGCCAACCATCCAGGCCGAAGTATGTCAGTGCCGCACTGCCGAAACTTCAGCACTGCCGTGTTCCAGCTCACTAGTTACTGTAACAGTCATACTCTAATCATATTTAGCAAGTAACATCACTACTGTTTGAGCCCTGCAGCTCCTTAACATGTCGGAGTGCAGAGTTACCTGATGCCCCTGAACGTATCACTCAAAGTGGTCAGCTGCTGCAGTTAAAACCTGCCCTGATGTCACAGCCAAACTTTTCTTCTTGTTCTTATGGGTTCTTGTGGGAGAATGCAGGGGAACTTCAACCAGTCCAGTTTAGGCTCTAAATAAGCTGTTGGCTTTGTCTTTGTTTTTACCTGCATGGACATCATTACATGGAGCTTGTTTACCAGAGCTTTAATTCAAGCTTGAGTTTTTGCATCAGTTATGGCCGGCACACACTGCAGGATAATCGGACCGAGTTTAGTCCTGACCTTCCCCTGATCATCGGGAGTACAGGCCCGATAGTCGGATGTCTGCCAAATAAATCTGGTCTGATCTTCCTGTGTTGTGGGGAGTGTTAAGAGTGATTTTGTTGGGTTCGATCCGCTCGGAAGGTTTCGGAAGGAGATACCGTCGATAATGAACATGTTCAATTTTTGCAAGGAGAAATCCTGTAGTGTATTCTGCTAGAGAGGAGCCGACCAGCAGGGGGCGTAATGTTTGTTTTTTGTGCCTGCAGAAAACGAAAGCGTGACACCCAGCACAATGACAACCAGCCTTACGTGAAGAAGCCGCAAAACGCCTTCATGCTCTTTCTCAAGGCGCAGAGGCCGATTGTGAAGGCTGAGCTCGGAGTCAATAACAGTGCAGTTTTGAATACGGAGTTGGGAAAAAGGGTAAGTGTATATGCTCTTACATGTTGGGGATGTGATTTCATACTGGCTTGTCTTTGTGTGTCTGTGTGTGCTAACAATGTCTTGTCATCTCTTCACAGTGGACGTCATTAACAAAGGAAGAGCAGGAGAAATACTATGAGCAGGCCAGAATAGAAGCACGGCTCCACGCAGAGCAACACCCAGACTGGTCCTCCAGCAATAACGATGTATGAACTCCGATCATGTTGATTTAATGTCCACATGTTGTCACTAAAACAGCCAAAGAGCCTTTTTAGTAACTTAGTTATTAACATCTTTTCTGTTTTTAGGGGGAAGAAAGACCACGGAAAAGAGCTCTCACCATGCCCAATACAGAAGCTCCCCAACCTCCAACAACCATGCTGACCGCCTCCACCAACCTCCAGGAGACACGGCCAGATGGAGAACATCCTGTTTCTGTTCCTGTTCCTGTTCCCCTTCCAGAACCTCAACCAGAACCTAAAGCAGAACCAGAACCCACTGCACTTGTCACCCTCCCTCCTTCTCTCCCCCATGATGCCGAGCCTGGCCCACCAACCCCCGGCAACCCCAACACACCAGGGACACACCCAGAAAAACAAAGGTTTGTGGGAGGATCCGATCTAAGTCGGGTCCCCCCAAATCAGGCACCCCTTCCCGGCCAATCCCCGATAACCGGTCCGCCAGGATCGCCCAGGATCCTAGCCGCTTCCACGCATTGAGGGGAGCCCCAGGCCCCCCAAGGGAACGGGAGAAAGGGAGGAGGGGAGGAGGGGAGGAGGGGAGGAAGGTGAGGGCAACAGGGGGGCGGAAGCAAGCAGGAGAGGGTGAGAGAAGGAGGTAGAGGGGCAGGAAATCTGCTCCACCACCCCGACACCCCCCAGGGAGACTCAGAGACCCCAGGCGAGAGCAGACCCTGCCCCCCCGAGGCCCTGACCCCCTGAGGCCCTGCTCCTCCGAGGCCCTGACTCCCTGAGGCCCTGTCCACCCGAGGCCCTGACCCCCCTAGCCCCTGACCCCGCGACAGAAGTTTGAGTGGAATCATTAAAAAGAGAGAGTTGAATTGGGGTAATATTTTCATTTTGACTGTAGCTATACGTCGCAGAAGAGACGTGGGAAGGTTGTTCCACCTGCTCAGGTCACTACAGATTTTATCCAGGAGTGGTGTGAAGTTCAGCTGGACTAATTCAGAGAGATGGGGTGATAGATTTATGCCCAGATATTTGATGTTGCCCGTAGGGAAAAGGGTTTGGACTGCAGGATTCAATGCATTCCTGTTAATGGTAGTATTATGGATTTAGACCAGTTAACTGAATAGTCAGAAAGCTTGTAAAAGTTGGTTATGAGTTTGAATATCTCCTGTACTGATGTTGACGGCTCTTGTAGATAGAGCAAGATATTGTCTGCATATAAATTAATTTTATGTTCCGTTAAAGTAGAAGTAATACCTTTAAATTTGGAGCTCTGGTGAATAACTATTGCAAGTGGTTGAATGAATCTGGCAAACAGTAGAGGTGAGAGTGGGCCTCCTGGTCTCGTTCCTCTTTGTAGAGTGAAGCTTTGTGATGTAACCCCATTGGTAGTGACTGAAGCTCTGGGAGAGTTCTATAGGACTGATGTCCACTGGATCAATGATTCTCCAAAACAAAGTTTATGAAGTGCAGCAAAAGAAAGGACCAATAACTTCATCAAATGTTTATTCTGCGTCGAGTCACATAACGATTGCTTTCTTGTTAGGGGCGGCATAGTGGTTGTCTCCCAATCGTAAGGTTGCAGGTTCGATTCCCATCTGCCTGCCTATGTGCTAAAGTGTCTTGGGCAAGACACTGAACCCCCCCAAAAACTGCCCCCCATTGCAGTGACAGCGCCTTGCATGGCTGCAACCATACACCAATGGTGGGTGAATGTGATGAGCTATGTAAAGTTGTCAGCTAAAAAGTGCTATATAAGTTAGACCATTTACCATTAGTTGTAGCGCAGGGACATACTGATCAGATTTAGAAGGCTACCAACATTGTTGTTGTAATGTCTTTAATGAATCTGGTCTGATCATATGTTCCTGTGGGCTCACCACCCGCAGGAAAGGTTTTCAATCGGTGCAATGTGATCTGGGTGACGGTACTCAGACTGCCACCCCCTGCGACCCGGAAACGGATAAGCGGGAGAAAATGGATGGATGTATGGATGGATGATCATTATGAATGATGGATGGAATTATTGTTTCCAGTCTAGAGGGTAGTTCCTTAGAAATTATTTTCATTTCAGTGTTTATCAGTGATAGTAGGCGGTAGCTGGAGGGCAGTGAAGGGTCTTTATCTGGTTTCAGTGAGAGTTTGACTGCTGCTCATTGTTGTTCATTGTGTTACGGTCTCCGGACCTTAGTACATTTATTTTCTGTGTGTAATGTGCTGTGGTGTGTCAGTACGGGAGTTATTCGGCCAGCACTTGAGCAGTCCGCCTTGCTCCATGTGGGTTTTCACCTGTTTCGTTGTCGTGTGGTATTTGGCAGTCTGTGGGCTTTAGGATTTAGCTTGGTCACTTGCCAGCTAAAAGGTGTGGGGTTAATTAATTTATCAGATAAGGGGTGTACAGACCCATGCGCCGACGACAGCTTCGATCTGTGTTTTAAACCTTTCGTTCATGATGGTCTGGTGTCCTTCACTGATGTGCCGGGGGATCAGCAGCTTGTGCGGTTCCTGCGCAACACCGGGGCGTCTCAGTCTATAATTTTTGCCAGCGCCCTGCCGTTCTCAGACCAGTCAGCATGTGGTTACAGTATGGTACTTCATGGGCGTTGAAATGGGCTACGTTCCGCGGCCCCTGCATTGTGTGCACATCCGTTTTGCTGCGGTGGTAAGTAGTTTTATACAGTATACTGTGATGACATTTTGCATGTATAATGCGCCCGCTAATTTCTAGCGTCTGGTTGACACAGTTTTGGCCGGCGTGACAAATTGCACGCCTATCTGGATGATTTGATTGTGTACTCCTCGTCTTGGAGTGAGCATCGCAAAAGCCGACGTGAGGTTTTCTGTCGCTTAGCCGCTGCGTCGCTCACTTTAAAATCCAACAAAGTGCGAGTTTGGGAAGGGTACCGTGACGTACTTGGGCAGGCAGGTTGGTCAAGGCCAGGTCCGTCCAACAGAGACCAGAGTTAGTGCGGTAGTGGAGTTCCCTCTTCCGACAACCAGTCGTGCTTTGCGGCGTTTTCTCGGCATGACTGGTTACTATCTGAGCTTTTGCAGGAATTTCTCCGACGTGGTGGCTCCGCTGACTCACTTAACCAGTCCCAAGGTAAATTATCAATGGTCTCCCGAGTGTCATCACGCGTTTGAGAGCGTGAAAATCCTCCTGTGTCTTGCGCCTGTACTCGCCGCTCCTGATTTCACGCTTCCGTTTAAATTAGCGGTTGGGGCCGGGGCGGCCGGGTCCGGGGCGGTCGGGGCCGGGGCGGTGTTGCTGTAAGAGGATGGAGCAGGCGTTGAGCATCCTACCAGCTTCGGTATTCAACCATAGAAAAGGAGACACTCGCCTTACTGTGGTCACTCCAGCGTTTTGAGGTGTATCTTGGGTCTTGTAGGTTCTCCATCCTCATCTACACCGACCATAACCCCCTCGTATTCCTTTCGGGTATGTATAATCACAACCGACGTCTCATCCGCTGGGCCCTGTTGGTTCAAGAGTGGAACCTTGTGATTAAACATAAGAAAGAGGCTGATAATGTCGTAGCCAACACTCTGACCCGTGTGTAGTCTGTTTGGTAACAAATCCAGCAGGTTTGTATTTCTGTGGGGGGGTGTTACGGTCCCCGGCCCTTAGTACATTTATTTTCTGTGTGTAATGTGCTGTGCTGTGTCAGTACAGGAGTTATTCGGCCAGCACTTGTCAATCAGTTAAGTGTGTGTCTAATTGTCTGCTCTTCTGGAGGGAATCCCCAGCAGACCACGCCTCCAGCCCGCCCTCTACTGCTGCTCAGTGTTCCCCCACTTGCTGGTTTGCTGGCCCCCTCGCTGTCATCATCGCTTACGGCCAATCACCGCTTCACCGGCCCCTTGTCTCAATCCTTTAAAAGTTACCCAGAGTCAAAAGCAAAGGCAGCTGTGATTTAACCTGAGGCAGCTCCCTTACCCCTAGACTCACACTGGGTTGTAACAATTGTTGTTCATGTGGGGTCTTATTTGTCCAGTGGTTTTAATTTCTATGACTGTTCTAAAGAAGAGGGGAGCCAGAATTGTCCAGAACTGTTGTCTTCATCTGGCACTCACTGAAGGCGGTCGCATCTCTTCTCTCCCTCCCTCCCTCGTCTTCCCTACTTGCTGCTCCTGTCTGGTACGGTCCCGTGTCCGAACCTAACAAGAGCCTCTCTTTACATCCCCATCCAAACCGCAATGAAACCAAGGAATTGATCAGCTGGTCTCTCAATGCAATTGACCAAATTTTCATGACAAGACGATCAGGCAAGGGAGAGCCCACATGTCCCGATGGGACGTTTGCTGACAGATACACGTTGGACTCCTGGGACAGCTGGAGGATCGTGTATTTGTCAATTCTTTCTAACGAGGACGTGGAAGACCTCTACATAATTGGATTCATGATAACAGGTCTGCTGCTGATTGGAGCTGCTGGTTTCCTGATCTATCGCAAAGTGAAGAAGACGCTGGCAGCTGCATTGGGAAGGCTGCCAATCGTCACCGAGGGACTGTGCAGGGCTTTGAACGCTCAGACTCATGTGATAAACCAACTCAAGAGTACGCAAGACGCGACTCTTGAACATTTACGCGGAATGGAAGCCAACTTGGAGAAATTCAGAGCTCTGCTGGAACGCTAAAAAATGGCCAGTGATTAGGAGCAACATGGAGACCAGAGACACTCGAGGACGAGAGAAAGCTGAAGTCGTCCTGACCAAAAACAAATCTTATCTACATTCAGATTCCCTCAGACGTCCAGACGCCGAAGGCTGGATTGTTTTTTTATTTCTCCTGGATGTGGATGTTATAACGGAGACTCTGTCCTTCCCTGATATCTCCTCACACCCGCCCCACTGGACCTTGTCTCTAACCAGGACTATGAAGGCCGTCTCACGACACCAGACGCCGGACTGACACTGCAGAGATAAGCAACAGTTCTGTTTCACCGCCTCCGATGGCCTTCCCCTCCTCCCCTCCTCCCTTCCTCCCGTCCTTCCCTCCTCCCCTCCTCCCACGCAGAGGCACCTGGGGAGGCCAGCTATGAGTGGCTGTGCGCTTTAACCCCCCTCCTCCCAGCAGTGAGCTGCAACTCTTCCTCTCCTGTCCCACATGTGCTTGTCTTGAAGACATGTTATCTGTTTCCTAATTACAAACTGTACTGCCTGAGAGCACAGTCTGAAATCTGCCTTTTCTTCTCCTCTCCTGTCAGTAAGTGATAATATGTATTTAATTATGGAAAAACTATTTATTTATGCATTAGGATTTGGGGTTAAGAATAGAATAATGATGTTTGCTAGCAAAAGGTTACGCCCAGTGGGAGGGGCTAAGTGGATAAAACGGCCGCGCTGGGCCTGATGAGGGAGAGTTGGACTCTGGTTAGAGGTGGGGACTGGTAGTGATCTGTGGAGTGTCATTGTGGAATCCTGAGGTTGAGGAAGAACTCAGATGTAAATAGCCTGTACAGATTTGTATATAGAGTTTTCTTTGCTTTGTTTATTTTCACATTTGGGTATTTTTTGGGTTTTGCACTTTGTAAATATTATGATTCACTGTTTTTTGGAGGCCTGAAAAATAAATTGAAAAACAACAAACACAGCTGACGACTACGCCATCGTTTTTCCCAGTTTGGGAAGGTTGTTGAGAGGACCCCGCGACAAAGACAGACCACATAGAAATTTAGAAATAGACTTCTGCACATAAACCACTATATATAACTCTAGTTTTAAAGGTCTATGGCCCCGCTCCGCCTGCTTCTAGCTTCTGCAGCTCGACCGGAGCTTCTAGTCCCTGATTGTTGTGGTTATTAGGTGACGTTGCGGACCGCGGTGGGGGGAGGAGGGGGGCGATTACGTCTTCTTTTTTCCAAGGATGATCGTCTTTGCAGGGGTTTGAGAATTTACCCACTCTGAGACCAGCTGGTTTAGGTATGTATGAAATTAGTTGTGTTAAACGAAGCTCTGGTGCTCCGCCTCTCGGGACTGTGGCGAAGCAAATAGTACAACTGGCTGCTGGACTGGTTTGGTTGTCAACCTTAAAATACCTCCGGACTGCTGACATTTTATCCTCTCAATGGCTTTAGGCTGCTAACCTCAGTTTACGGCAGGTCGCAAACGGGGCTCGCTTTACGGCAGCGGACGTGAAAAAGTTTGTTTTTTTGTTTTTTTTCTCTCGGCGGGGTGATCGGCTGGATTTGCCGATTCCCGATCACTCACAAATCACCAATATCGGCCCGATCCGATATCTACCGATCTGATCGGGACATTCCTAATCTTAGTTGTTCGAGATGAAATCTGTTTTCTTTGATAGGATGGTGTCTAGTTCTGATTTTACCTTTTGCAGTTGACTCCAAAGGTGCTTGTTGTCGGAGTCTTTGGCTTATTTTTCTTTTAATTATTTATTGTTTTTCTCCAAATCTATTGTTGCTTGTTGTTTTTTATTGTAAGAGGAGTCGGATATTATTTTGCCTCTCATCACAGCTTTACAGTTTCCCAGAGTAACGATGGAGATATATTTATGGAGTCATTTGTTTTTAAGAAGTCTGCCCACTCTCTCCTGACCATCTCGCTAAACTCTTTATCTTTAATTAAGGAAATATTAAAATTTCCATGTTGTTAGAGGTTTAAAGTTTGAGTCGGTGGGGAGACTCATCGACACTGGAGCGTGGTCACTGGTAATGATCGGTGTATTCTGGGACTGAGCTTATTGATATTTGAGTTGTTTGTGATAACGAAGTCTATTCTTGAAAATGAATGATGCACTGAGGGATACAAGGTATTTTCTCTTTTTTGCAGATTTTTGAGTCTCCAACCATCTCAAAGGCCAAAGTCCTCCATGTATTCTTCTATAACTTTGACTGATTTTCATTGATTCGTATATTTTGTGTTCCCAGAACGATCTATAGAAGGATTCAGGACTGTGTTAAAGTCACCTCCATTATTGTGGTTGAATTAGCTGGTAAGTTCGATATTTGGGAGCAGACCGTGTGGAAGAAGACGGTTCGTCAGTGTTGGGGGGCATAAAGGTTCACTGTATTGTAACGTTTAATAAATATTGTTGCCTGAATAATGACGTAAATAATAATTTTATGAACTAAGATAGAAACTCCTCTTTGTCTATGGCTGAAACACGATGAGAAAATGTGAGTATAAGTTGGGGTCGTAAAGGACTTAATCTTCAGCTTGAAGTAGATGTGTTCCTTGTAAGAGGAGAAGATCACTTTTTAATTTTGTCACAAATTCAAAAACATTAATCTGTTTTTCCTGCGAGCGAACGCCATTCCTGGAAATTTAGGATTTGCCTTAGAATTTTTCTTCACTAAGATAAAAGCATCTTTAGCCCTCAGAGAGCTCCTCAGGTAGAAAACCACTAAAGGTAATGAGGAGGACTTTTAAGAAGTTTAAGAGTTTCTTAAACAAACAAGACGATGGAAAGACAAAGAGAAAAGAAAGATGTTCTCCGTTTATTTAATCACTGGTGCCGCGCACTGTGAGTACAATTATTTTGAAGGTGTGAATAAAGTAAATATTCTAAAGGAGTGTTTGTTTTTGTTTCTGTCTGGTGCGCCGTTTCTTCATTAAATAGACAAAGAATAATGTTCATGATTAAACATTTTTAATATTTGTTGGGTTAATTTTACTCTCCGTTCATTAGGAGGAGCACAGAGGCTTTTGTTCTGTCTTCCTTTCTCTAACAACCAATCAGCTTTCAGCAAACTGCATCATACGTAGTGACGTGGTCGACCACGCCTCCTCACTAAGATAAAAGTTGCTGTCAACTCCTTGCTAAAAGTTGCTCTGAGAAACTTCTTGAATCACTTTGAAGCTGAGACTCCTTGCTAAGGACGTTCAGGCTGAGACAGGAGCTCCTAAGAGACTCTGAGACGCTTCCTGAATACGAGCTCTGGAGTTCAGTCCACTACTCTGCCTGATAATCCCACAGTGTAGAGCTTGTTGAGGTTCCTCACTGCCTCGCACAGTTTGTGCCTGTGGACTCCTGTTTATTTCCTGCCAGCTCTCTGCTTTCACTGCTTACCTTTTTTTGGGAACATTAAAACCTTATTATTTTTTGCATCTTAATGAGTGAGAGGCATAGATGTGAAGAAGAGGAAGAGGAAATGGTGGCGTAAAGAACGGGTTAGTGGCAGACCTTTCCCTCTTTGCCACAACCTGCAGAAGTGTTGCAAAGGCAAACAAAAACCAACCAACAGAATAATTTATCCTACCATTAGTATATATTTCCTAAGTAGAACGTTGATTACATGTTGCACATTCCGTAAGTAAGCATATTTACCAAGTGGTTACAAAGGAAAATCCTGGCTGAATGCTCAGAGTGTTAATGGAACGTTCCTGCCTGAACAGCATCCATCTTCATCTTGGTCATGCTCCTTTCCTTCTGTATTTAAGAACTAGTCTGTATGTTTGTTATTTTTCCTTTGTTCCCAAAACCCCAACAAGATTCCCATGTTGAGATTTTGTGATTCTCCAATTTGACATAATTCCCTTACTTCCATACAGCTGAGTCGTTGGGAATAATTCCACTGATGTTCTGCATTTGGACAGTTTGTCTGAAGCCTGATGGTGAGGACTCGTGTTTTACCAGCAGGTTTCATTTGAAAAGGTGAGATGTCACACGGAGGAGTTTAAACTCTGTCCTGAACGCCTGCTGCCACTTTCACTTTGGTTTTTTCTTTATGTGCCTTGATATACCGAACTGCAGATTCAAATAGTTCTTCAGGAGACTGGGATTCATAATATTTACAAACAGGTGTAGAAGTAAGACATTCTCATATATTAATATTTCTATAACTAAAGGGAGTATTTCTTAGTTAAAAGTATGTAATCTTACTCATACACTATATAATTCTACTTTGAACGATGTAATGAACTTTGCCAGTTTCAAAATCCTAAATTACTGCTGAGTCAGCCACAGTTTGAAATAATATATCAATCTGCATAAATCTGCTAATACCTTTATTATTTGGGGAGGGCTTGTATTTTTCACTTGAGTATTTCTAACAAGAGTACTTTCACATGGAACAGTAGCTGTATTGAAAGTGAAAGATGAGAAGTTCATTTTGAACCAAATGACCAGACTTTGTTTGCAAAGTTGGTTTTAGAGACGGCGCAGTGAACTGGCAGCCTGTGTTCTGTAATATTTAAAGTTCTCTATATATATAACATATCAGGAGCATATATTACATCTCCAGACTTTAGATTTCGAGGTCTTTTCAACAACCTATTGTGTTTTTTGGGGGTTTTATTAGAACAAAGTCTAGAGTGAATCTATCTTACATGAGATCCATGTTTTATTTTGGACATCTCAATACTACAGAAGGTAAATCTCTCTCTGCTCTGCAGCTTGCGAGAGCACTGCAGTAAAAAGAGACGAGCCCTCCCCACTTCAGCAGTGCCATCTTTCAACAAAAGGACGAGAATAATAGGTAGTCACATACCGCACTTGGCCCTCTCTGCAGGCATTTCCATCTGCACCCTGATAAATAGGCCTATTGGTGCTCTCGCCGCGCAGGGTGGAGGTCTGACCGGCCTCGCTGCAGGGGTCTGTCCACCCCTCTCACTATCCTCACTAATCCCAGTCTTCACAAGTGGTGGGAGGACCAATCAGGAGAGGCCTGGCAGGTCCTCCAAACCCACCCGGGTCAGCGATAATTAGCCTGTAGATTTCTCTGTCTGAACGCGCCTGAGAAACGGGCTCAGTACCGGGGCCGTGTGCAGCCGCTCAATGGAGTAATGGAGGAGCAGAATGGCGGGGGTCGCCTTGTCGTGCCCCGCCATCCACAGGAGAGCGAGATGCGGCCCCTATGTTTTATTTCCACGAGTCTTGTGTGTCCGCCTTGGTGATTTGGCAATCATTAAACGCCCCGCGGCTCCGTTCCAACACAACCACCATCCATTAAAATTCAGTTTAACCACCATCCGTGCTCAGTCAGCTTCTTTTAACTCGCTGTTTGTTCTGGCAAAGCTGATTTTAAAATGTATTTATTTAACCTGGAAGGAAGCCAGGCGGAGCAACTTTTCATGTTGGGTATCTGAGTCAGTCCAAAAAGCACAAAACAGTTTTTTTCTTCTTCTTCATTTTACTTTCTCGACAGCCTGGAGGAGCAAAATAAGACCAAAATAAATCAATATTTCTATTAAACTAGTTTTGCAAAACCATCGTAATAAGGTCCAATCATTAGCTTTATCCAAACACCTTCAGCTGGAACACAAGGTCGCTGCTGAAGTGGGTCTGCCAGATACTGAATTAAAAGTTTGAATCCTTCTTAGGAAAGCTAGTAGTTTTACAACTTTAGCTCAGCTGTTATTATTAGTATTTCCAGTAATCATGTGACCTCAATGGTGAATGAGCTGCACCAGGTTCTTTTTCACACTTCAGAAAGGCTGCTGTAAAAACAACCTCAAAGTACTCAACCAGGATCTTCAAATCCCTGTTTCAATCGTTGTGAGATGCTTCCTGGCCGTGTGTCTGAGGTGTTTCCACCGAGAGAAGTTACAAAGAGGAAGTGGCACATGGGAAGAGCTTCAGGCTGGAGCGAACGGTACTACGAAGACTAAAGGACTCCACGGTCTGAGACGCATCTCAGCCTTTCTGGGATCAAGTTCTTTGGCCATATCAAACTAAACTAAATGTGCTCTGGGGATGAAGTGCATCAGTCTGTTATATATATATATATATATATATATATCATTCGTCCGTCGCTACGATAACGACCATCAATTCACTGGTTCATCTGTGGGTACGCATGATGGGAGGATGAACACATGAAGAAGATGATTGATGATTTGCGTAAAGATTTTGTTTAGATTGAGGAAGAGTTGCTTCACGTCGACCTCACTCTGTCGTCCGGGACCAACTGAATCCAGTGGCAAGACCAGGTCCAGAGGACTGGAGATGGAGACGGATGCAGTGGATGGTCACTCCACGGTGCCGTTTGCCTGCTGACTCAGAAGAGGCTCCTCCACCCTTTGACGGGTCTTTAGTTTCGTCCTGCTGTTGGACATGGCACCCTGCTCACCAGCATACCCTGGTGGGGGAGCCGGGTCAGACGCCGGCAGCTCGTCCATGAGGCAGGTTGTACTGAGTTACATGGTGCCAGTAGCAGGGTGTGAGCCCTGACCGGACCTGATCATTCTGTTATTAGGCCTCTGGATGTAAAGTCCAGCCTAGTTCCTGTACGACACAATGGATCTACCAACACTGAGTGAGGCGGCTTCTCTGCCTCCAGTATGTAAGGCAATACTAAATCCATTGCATTGAACATATCAATGGAACGGTGAAATGGTGAAAGGAGCTATGGATAATTTCGATGTTGAATGTTTTTATGCGGTAAACCTTGTATGAATATAATATATTCAACTACAAAAGTAACTCATACAAACTTAAAACAAGCTGAAGAAATCCCAGTGAGAGAAACCTCCTCTACCTAAACAATACAAGGCGAGCGAGTATTAGTGAAGGCTCATCTACTTCTGCTCTCTTTCTTCTGGCAACACTTGAACCACCTTTTATAACTCTCCGATTGATGCACACGCTGCTCGCAATTAGCATCAAGCGCCGGCTCTCCCTTTCGCTATCTCAGCCACAAATCGGCTTTCTTGACGAAACGGTGCACTTGGAAGCAGTGATAATGATTCTAATGCTACAGCACAATGCCCACTCGTAATTTTGCTTTCTGACAATGTGTCCACAGGCAGAAATTCAGAAGCCCCGAGTAGGAAGCCGCGCTAAGAGGAAGGTTATTGAAGCTACATTAGCGGCGCAGAAATTACCCAACTCCAAGCCCCCTGACTTCATTCCCAACCCATTCAAGAACCACATTAAGGTGGTGGAAGGCTGTTTTATTGCTTTTAGCTTTTCAATTAGGCTGGATAATTTGTGTCCACCTCCTTTAGATTAGATTTTAAATGAGAAACATGTCGTGTCATTAATTATCACAATTCGTATTTGTGGACAAAGCTCTATGACGCCCGGCTGAAAAGGCAAAGAGGGAATAAAAGAGGGTGGGATGAAAACACAGAGAGAGAAGAGAGGGGCAGAAAAATGCAGATGTGATGATGAGCGCACTGGGCTGAGAGGTGGAGGACAGGAGAAATAATTAGCTCGGTAACAGTGTCGGGGTTTGAAAGAGCGCTGAGGCAGCTGCGTCTGTCAGCGCGCCGGACCATCGGACTTTTCCGTGCCGAGCGCGAGGCGAGCGCCGGTCGGTGCCGGGGTCCGACCCCGGGGCGATGTCAGGTTGCAGTTTTCTGCTCCGTCCAGCTCCCCCACCTGCCACCTTCCAAACACTTCACTCTCAGTCAGCTGGAAAAGTGGGTCAGTCTGCAGCGCTGCTGTTGCCTCTGGAAAGTGTGCACGGCGGGACGTGCACGGGCAGCAAAACAGCTCTGAGATACTGCGGGCAGGTACAGCAGAGAGCCCGGCTGCTCTTCATGAACAACACAAAACCAAAAGAAATATGTGTTTGGTGGAGGATCTCCTCGTTGTGACAAGGCTCCGTGGCTATAACGGTTGAAAACCCGCTTATTTATCTTTCAAAGGAGTCATAACACGGTTCTCCCACAGAGCCAGTCTCACTTACATCGTCTTTAAATCAGTTCTTAAGATTTAATCAGAGTGAAAATCAAACATTGAGCTCATCCTGAGACTTTTTCAGACCATAACTTCCTCTCGCGACAGGCAAGATTTTGACTGTTATGGACGTTCATAAATGTTGATTTGCTGCAGAAACTGTCAATCATGGCGATATCATAGCGACGGCTCAGCCGTCCTCTGCTAACATGAGGCGATATCATAGCGACAGCTCAGCCGTCCTCTGCTAACATGAGGCGATATCGTAGCGACAGCTCAGCCGTCCTCTGCTAACATGAATGATATGAATAAAAAACAACGGTGGCGCCGTCTACAAACATCAGGGCAACGCACCCCGCAGGTTTAAAGTGAAATACAGGCTCATTTGTGTTCAACAAGGTTCAACTTTTATACTCGTCACCTTAGCGGTTAACGGCTAACCACTAGCGGCTAAATTGAACTGAGGTGAGTTTATGACATCAGTTTCCCGTGTGGACGACGGACAAAATGTCCCATTTTGAAGTGCGCCCCCATATACATGTTTTAACAATGAAAGCTGTGATTTCCGTGTGATGACTCATTTATTTGGTACCTTCTGAGTTTGATTACAGAATCACTACATGTGACAGTAAAATTCTGGTAACTGATTACAAATGTACCTGCAGGGCCGGAGCCACATGGAGCTCCTAACCTTTTAAAAGCTCAAATTTAAAACCTATTACAACCTTATTAGTTGTGTTTTCAATATTAGACATAACAGGAAACACAACCTATTGAAGTGAAGGTAGTTCTCATGGATACGGAGCTGCATCAGCAAACTGCATCCTCACAATGACTCTCCTACGTCTCCAAATGTTTTACTTCAACTCTTCAGTTTTACCAGCAATAATTAGCATACATCTTATTAGCTTTAATCTCTGTGCAGGGAAGAACCTTTTTATGCTTCCTTATGAATTCAGCAGGCCAGAGGGGAGGGCAAACAAACAACAAACCTTTCACATCAACACATAGAGGTTTACACCGTGGGAGAGTTAAAGGATTATTGTGCAGAAGATTTGGGGAGAATTAATCATGTCAATGATTGTTTTCATTATTTGGTGGTTTTTTCCATTCCAGCATCCAAGTTCTACCTGAGTGAGTGTGAAGCTCATGCAGAGCCTCACCATGGGTCTCTCTCTCTCTCGCTCTCTCTCTCTCTCTCTCTCTCTCTCTCTCTCTCTCTCTCTCTCTCTCTCGACCAGAATGCCTGTGTCCATCCTATTCAGGAATGCTCCTCCTCCTCCTCCTGCTCCAGCTCCTCTTCCTCCTTCTCCTCCTCCTCGTCCTGCTGCAGGAAGCTGAAGGAGCAGAGGTCTGGAGGCTCTCAGGTGTTTTCTTAGTCAGCGGAGGAGGAAGTGAGTCAGGGATGTTTGGCTCTGACAGGCAGATGTGACGATGTGTGTGTGTGTGTGTGTGTGTGTGTGTGTGTGTGTGTGTGTGTGTGTGTGTGTGTGTGTGTGTACGTGTGTTTGTATAATCTACTCCAGTGGAAGATTATTGCGGCACTTCTTTGTTCTGCATGGCTGCATGTTTGGCTGCCAGTGCGTTACGTTAAATCTTTAGTGGCAACTTCAGTTATTTTTTAATGAATTTAACTTTCTTCATAAAGCTAAAAGGCTATTAGAAGAGCTAAACTCCCCCTTTGTTTCAGACCGTGAATCATTACACACAGTATTATTATATTAGCTCTTGCGTTCTCTGAACAGAAGAGGTTCTATTTTAAAAGTGGCGTAGTGCCGCAGTCACGGAAGAAAAACACACCCTCAGGCTTCTTTTTTTTTTTTATTCCACATCTCTGCAAATTCCAGCACACTGACCTAATTGTAACCTGTTTTCCACACAGAGCGCTCCGAACACTTCCTCCTCCTGCCTTTTGAAGTCGGAGCAATAAAAGACGGCGAGCTGATATCTATATACTGCAGGAAAAAAAAAAGAACAAAGATACAACATGGGATGAAGGTTTATTCCTACAGGTACCTGTTCACCTTTTGATCGTCTTCATCAGTGGTTAAAGCTGCAGAATTGGCAGCTGAGGCTGAGGGATTTTTATGATAATGTACAATATTGTTGAGGCAGACACGAGGATCAGGAACGATCCGGTGTGAGTGGAGCCTGAAGGCTTATTGAGGGAGATATAAATGTAATATAATATGGACGTGAATATATCTGCACTGTTTCAGTAAACACTAAAGTCACAACAGTTCAGCCCGGCTGTGTAAGACATGGTGGGAGAAGTGGTTAATAGTCACAGCGGACAGAGAGGACCTTGTAGCGCCGCATTATGTCATAATGGTGCAATATGTCATCGTGTAATACATTTTCAATTCATTATGTAATAACGCTCCATTTTACAATAATCAGAATCTTAATTTATTTTCTCATTATTAAACACAGAACCATGTATACAGATAAACGACAAAGTGTAGTACTCAACGCACCAAATTATTACACCTTATTGAAGGTACATAATGTTGTTTTCCCGACGTGATGATGATTCCTGTTGTTTTGTTTTTGCTCGGGGTCGTAAAACTTTCTTAATAAAAATGAAAATTGTGGGAAAATTGAGTCAGAGAACTTTGAAAGAACCTGTTGTGTATCCAGACTCAAACCACCAACTAATGTCCCACACAGATCAGTGCTGGGTGTGTCTCCAACACACAACCATGTGGCAAGACAGACGGAAACACCGGATACAATTCTTCTGGAGCCACAAAACACTTTTAATCTTAAAAGATCACACAGATTATGAAGTTATTCATGACGTGTCATGACTGAATTTGAGGATTAATTTAGCTCTTACCTTTTGAAGCCATATTTTAAAGCAGTTTTAACCTTTTTTATCCGACTTTGGTTGTTTCAGCCATTTTGACTTTTGGCCTTTTCTTTCTAGTTATCTATATATTTTAACCATTTTAAGATTTTTAACCTTTTGACCTATTTTGCTTACTTTTGTCATTTGTAGCTCTCCTCCTCCTAATAACTTATTTTTTCTTGTTTTTAGTATTTCTAACAGTGTGTAGCTTTTTTCTTTAAATACCAATTTTAGCCTTTTGAACAATTTTAGCCAGGAGTATTTATTTTTGAAAACAAGTCAGATTTGTAACCAAAACTACAACAAACAAAAAAGAGATGATAATAGGATGGTAATTGTTGTACATATATTTTTGAGGAAGCGTCATAGAGCCAGTACAGAGGAACTAAAGAGCCACATCAGACCTCTGGCATGATGCAACAACCTCCTTTTATTCTCTCGTGAAACAGGAAGTTCAATTGTTTGGTTTGACTTTGAGACTTAAAAACATCCAGGATATGGCACGACATTAAAAACTACTTAGTGAAGTTTAAGAATCCATATTTTGATTTAGATATCATTAAATAATGTAATCTGATTAGTTTCATTAGATCATCGCTTTACTTGATTAGAATCAGATATCACATCTACTTGGTGGGATTACTTCATTCAAACGTTTTGCTTAGTTAAGTTCCACAACCAAAAGTACTACTAGTAATAAAAAGTAAGAGTTTAAGAACCTGAGTTACTGTACAGATCCAGGTTTCTCCTCTACATGGGTTAGGGGTTTTCCATAAAAAGTAAATTGTAGGACTAATTGCTGGTTTAAATTTAGACATTAAAGCTCATTGGTCAGATTATCTCATCAGAACTATTAGATTAACTTGTTAAACCAGTGCAGTTAGATGAAATAATTACATCCACCATGTCAGATTTAGAAAGTAGATGCATGAAGTGTCAAAATTAAATTTGCACAATTTGATGAAAATATATGTTTGCAATTGAGATGACGTAACAGGAAGTAATAGTTTTCTTCTTGCATAAAGAATGCTAACCAGTGTTTTTCCCTAAATTAAAATATAGAAAGCATCAAAATACAAAACCTTTCACTTTAACGTTAATTAGCTTCTTTTTCTTTTACTTCATGTTCTGTAGTTTTCTCTGTCTCGTCTAATTTGTCCATAAAAGTTGATTTATCTACAAAACGGGACGTTGAGACTTTTCACACAGTACATCTTCCTGTTTGTCACAGTATTCAAAGTACCGCATGTATTCATAATCGTATTCATTCAATCTGGTCTTTAATCGTAACTTTAATTGAAATCTTAACTGCAGTTTTATTCTACCATTTTGCACTTATTTTGACTTAATTTTATGTTTTTATTTAATTTATTTTCTATCTGGTATTGTTGTACGAGTGGAAGTGTGGTTGCTGTTTTTATGTCTTTTATGTTTTGATGAACCGTGAGACGATTGAATTTCCCTTTGGGGATTAATGAAGTGCTTTCTGCCTGTCTGTCTGTCTAATGACTTGATTAAAAATTCAACATTAAAATGACTGGTTACTGTATGTTTAGACATCAAAAGTACTTCATACAACTGGCCAATTTGGTTGGAGATCCATCCATCCATCCATCCATCCATCCATCCATCCATCCATCCATCCATCCATCCATCCAGTCCATCACAAGTCAAACACGGGAGAAAGTGACACACAGACTTTCACAGAAAATGACTGTTTGGGACACATTTCTTTGGACGGGGGTAGAAGGCCGGAGTACTGAGATTAACCAGTGCATGTGCACAAAAGTTGCTCACCAGGTTGTTGTTGTGTTGGTTATACTATGTGCGGGTTTAGAAAATAAACGGCAAAACTATTTGACTTGCCTGCATGAGGTGAAGCTGAGGTCTGGACAGAACGAGGAAATCAGGACTATTTCCTCAGTTGTTTGAAATCAAACCGCTTTGAGTTTCCCTCGTGCACAATATTTAGTTTTAGATGGTAGCTCAACATGAAGGTGGCCTGCTGATTTGGCAAAAAAAGTCTGTACTAAATACACACAAATGTAAATTACGAGTCTGGAGGGTGAACGTTCGGTGTACATGATCCCGAAGCACTCGGCTGATCTCCCTCAACCCTCCCTGACTTTTTCCTGGACCCCGCGGGTAAAGAAGCTCACAGATATTTGTTCAAACTGACCACAGAGACACACTTCCAATAAACCTCACACTACTGGCCCCACCACCAGCGTCAGGCTCACCGGGCCAATTGAATCTGAGAGACAGTTTAACGGCCCCCTTTCCTCCCATCAAGAGCTCAAGCAATTTAATCCATGTTTTGCAGCTTTTGTAATTCAGCCTCCACTCAAACACCCCAAGATACTTGTAATTACTGGCAATAATTGAGTTTGTGTCGATGTGAAACACAGCTTGGGCTGGACAGGACTGAGGAGAGTGCATTTGTTGTGCTCATTTGGCAGAATGACAGTGATCCAAAGCTGCAAAGACAACAAAGCGCGGCACCTATTTAAATGTTTGGTGAAATGAAATTAAATGTGACACAATGAGAGGAAAGGGGAGTGGACCCCACAGCCTCATCTGGGCTGCTCGTAATTAACTAACGTGTGACAGAAACACAACTAATACACGCGACTGTGCCATGTTTCCATCAGTCTGGTTTTTTTTTTTTTTCACCTGTCTGCCTGTGATTGGAAAAGTTTACCATAGAACAGTCTCCAGTGGCAGACTGTGTACCCCGGGTGGTGTTTGCATGCACTATGGTAATATTTGTCAGCCAGAAATAGCTTAAAGGAGAATTATTGTATAACGCATCAATTTTAATTTCCTAAAGCAACAGAAGCTTGAAGATTAGGTAGTATCTGATCAAATGATTGCTGGTTTAATTCCCCAGGATCACAATCTGCGGCGTGGAGGCGTTCTCCCATATAGAGACACGATGAGCCTCCAACTGCTCCGGTGGAAACTGAAAAACAGGGGAACAATAAAGCGGGGGCTCCAGCAGGCGAGGCAGCTCCCTGGTGTAACTGTGTACAACAAAGCGAGTCTGCGAGAGAGAGAGCGGTGGAAAAATAAGCAGAATTCTGTGCTCAGCAGACCTCGCTGGTGTAAATACAGGTAGAAGGTAGAGAAGGAGATTCACAGTCTCTGTCTGGCCTTGTCCTTGTTCACTCCTACAATTACAGTATGTTTGAGAGAGCACTACACATCGCTTGGATCGCTGCCTGGACCACGAGGAGCGCCGTGCGAGCCTGGGAGCGCCCAGTCACAGCTTTTTGGCTGACCACCGCCGGTCCCGGCGTCCTCTGGAGTCACTCAGCTGTGCAAACGGGCAGCAGAGCAGAACCGCCAGCGACCCGGGCCAAATAACACACGCTGGCTACCGGGCTGACGTCCGTGGGCCTGGTCGTGGTCACTTTATATTTATCTTCAGGCTTTGTCACAGTCAGCTCCCTCTGCCACACCAATGTGTGATATCGCACTGGAAACAGTGTTCTTCTGGAACCGTCAGTCTGGGCCCGGCCAGCTGGAAAGGAGAGGCGAGACGGGTTCGACCTCTGCCTGCCGCTCAGCACCAGCAGCAAACACATTGTGAGACTTGAAGCATCTGGGCCGCCCTCGGCCCGGCACCAACGGACTTTTGCCCCCAACATCCTCACACTAACCCTTCCATCCACAATAAAACTACATGAAGGCTCCAAGATATTCTGTCAGTTTGCAACTTACAGATTGAAAAAGACTGAATGAACCTCAGTAAATCTTCTGTTCTGTGATTGGCCAATCAGAAGGAGCACGACTCCTTCACATTGTGTTTCAGATTGTATTTCAGCATCACTCTTGGCGAAAACCTCACAGAGGACGACATACACAAAATGCAAGAACAACTTAAAATAAACCAGTAAACTACTATGCCTCTGCTGAGAAAACTTCTATAAGCATATTTGTTCAGTTTGATTTGGGTCTGACATCCAGGCGGGTCATCAAATCTTTCAAAATATGTTAAGTCAGTTTTGGAGATGCAGTCTTTGTTTTTTTAATAGTTTTTTTTCTGCCTATGCACTTTTATCCAACAAACAATCTATGGTCTTTATTAACTTCTTAGTTTAGTAGCGGCGCTGATTGAGGCTCTGCTGGCTTCCTGCTGCATCGCCTCCCGCTGTGTTTCCTCGAACACGAGCATGGTCTGAGAGGCTCCCCGCAACTTCCCACAGAGCAAACTTGCTCTGGCCCACACGGTGCACTCGGCCCACATACTGCAAAGAATAACGGCCCTTTGGTGGCCCAGATCCGGTTTGCCAGAGGTGGCCCACACTCAGGCCAGCACTGGGCCGGCTGCAGACACACTGCTGGCCCAGAGGTGGTCCAGGTGTGGGCCGCCTCTCGGCCAGTACTTGGCCGTCTTTCATTGCCGTATGTGGTCCGATGCTGGCCCAGAACTGTTTCAACACTGGCACCAGATGTCAGCCTAATCTCTACCTTCATTAAGCCATATGTAATGCCTTATTCAGCTTATTAAAATGCCTCAAAAACAGTGATACAATTTTGCAAACATTTATTTTTTGATTGAACAACTTATGTAAATCAGTTCACAATCCTTAACAGTCAAAATACTTCATGAAACACTACATTCAAGTAAAATGTGCAAATAGACATTGTAAGACAGTAAGTTTAACAGTTCAAATACTTACTCATCCTCATCAATATAATATTCATCTATAAAGTCCAGACATTGGAACACAGTCTTTTTGCAAACAGCAGCAACATTCGCCGACAGTTTGCCGTCGCCAACATGCATTAGAATTCCTTTATTTTCATCCCTTCGGTTCTCCCACCATTCCTACCTGGTGCATGTGGTCTGCAACTGAAAATAATTAGTTTAATTTATATTTAATAATTATTTTCGGTTGCAGACCACAGCTCCTGAAGGCTCTGGGTCTCAGCCTCAGTCCACTGCTGCCATTTTGCCTCCTTTGCAAATTTAGAAAATGCATGAAGACACTCGGCTGTTAAAGAAGGCGGTTCTGCAGTTACACTGGTATATGGGCTCTTCGCTCTGGCCGAGTGAAGAGTTGGCGCTCACTAAGAAGCTGTTTTTAACACAAAGAACTGGAGCTGAGTTGGGCTCTGGCTCCGAACTAGATCTGGAACCAGCTCGGTGGGAAAGGCTTCAAATTTGCGGTGTAACAAAGTAAAAGACCAGAAACACACAACTAACGTAATGAAGAACATAAAAAGAGTCCTGGGTTTGTCCTCCACCATCAGGATCTTTTGCTTTCAATCCTCTCTTTCTTTTTTTATACTTCTACCTCAGGGGTCGGCAACCTTCAACACTCAAAGAGCCGCTTGGACCCGATTCCCACTGAACAGAAACACTGGGAGCCGCTTTGGTTCAGACGCTCCTCTCAGTAACAGGAGAGGCGATCCAGCAGGAGATGGACCTCCTCTCAGTGACAGGAGAGGAGATCCAGCAGGAGATGGACGCTGCAGTTTGGATTATGAAAGTTTTCACTGTGTCACAGATAAAGAAGCTCTCGGCTTCAGACGGCCACAACTTCCATGTTCTTCGCGCCACTATTATTGCGTAATGATGTTTCATCCCCGTGTCATTCACAGCCCCTCCTACATTTTACCTCACTCTCTACAGTGGGACCGGCCAACACAGTTGGTCCAGGTGTGCTTTACCTTACCTTACCGTACCGTACCACTCAGGGATGTACTGCAGTGGGACCGAGGCTCAAGGAGCCGCAGCAGAGGGACCAAAGAGCCGCATGTGGCCCCGGGTCCCAGGTTGCCGACTTCTGGTCTACCTGAATGCTCACGATATATGTTGTATGGAAAATTTCACATCAACATTTGCAGAATGATATCAAAAATCCTTTAGAATTCAGAGCATTTATTTGGCCTTCACAAGCCCCGAAGTTGCGTCTCCAAAGCTTGATGCTGCCGCCGCCAGGGTTCAGGCCAACATTATTTTATTATTGAATGATTTGTCTTTAATATTTTCAAAGTTAGATTCAAAAATGTAATCGAAATATATCACAATTTCCGGACTATTAGCTGCTACTTTCTTCACAAGCTTTGAACCCTGCGGCTTCTACAATGACGCATCAAATTTATAGATTTTTATGGGTTAACAGGCGTCATGCCGCCAGATTCTACTTCCACATGTAGATACTTGCTGTTCTGAGCCTCTGCTTCTCCAAAACTTGTCCTAAAAGTGATATTTCTGCTCTTGGTGACCTCGTCTTGTGCTGCTTTCCCTGGTCCAGAACTCCAGCAGCTGACGGCTGGGAGTGATGCGTTCAGGTGCATCACGTAAAGCCGCCCGCTGCTGGACTACGTGACTGAGAAATCTTCCTCCTTAGAATCACAATCAGCAAAAAAACTGATAAAATACTTTATCAAACAGAGATAAAACACTGTGATTGTGTTTCTCTCTCTCTCTGCGGGCTTCTCTGCACACACACACACACACACACACACACACACACACACACACACACACACACACACACACACACAAACACACACACACATACACACACACACACACACAGCACTGTGTGCAGGAATTTCCAGCACTATGAAAGACGGATTTGCGGGAATTGATGAAAATATGAGCAATCCCTGTATTCCCGTATTGAAATTCCTACCCTGTTACAACCTGGACACCTGCACCTTATATTCAAGCGTGGCCTATATGTGTATTTTTTTTTTTGTTTTTGAATTTCGCCGGTGCGGCCTATATTTAGGTGCGCTCAATAGTCTGGAAAATACAGTATTTGTTCAACTACTTATGTAGCATTAGATGTTTTCATTTCCCATAAATTAAAAAAAACAACTAATCAAATTGAAAACTGTTCCATTCATAAAAGCAATAAAAAGAGAAAGGAAGAGATTATGTTTTATAGACACCATATGCTGGTTTCTTTTGTGTGTTTTGAATCAGAAATCATGTCAGTACTGGATTCTGTATCTTGGTTGTGCCACAGAGGGAAAAAAAAACATGTTTATGGTTAGAAAAACAAAATAACAAAATAAATGTTTTGTAAATGTTCATCCAGTGAAAGGAAAATCCACTTTAGTGTCTTTGAACAAATATTCTTTGCTGATTATTTCTGAGCAGTAACAGCAGGGTAATAGCGTTAAAATCACACTTTATTTATACAGCATTTCTCAAAAAACTGTGATTCTTCTGGACTAAATCAAATGAAAAGACTACAGAAGGAAACAATGCAACACTGAGATGAAAAGCAACATTCGATTAGAAGAAAGTGTGACGCATAACACCGACAAGGGGAAAAAGAACAAAACAATAAGTGTGCAGATCAGATTAATAGGGAGTATAATTCTGATAAAAGTGTTTCTGACAGTCTAATATCCTCCAGCAGGTCGTCCACACAGCCTCCAGCTCAAAGTTTACACCAGACGAGAACAAAACCACATTTAAACCAGAAATAACTATTGAATAGAATTAAAAATGAGAGTCGGCAGACGGGTCTCCATGTATTGGCCAGTAATTCATATACATTCATTTACAAAGTCACTTTAAAGTCTCTGGGAGAGCATCTCATTATAATTTGCTCAATGATTCCCAGTAACTCGGGATAGAAAGCTTGATAGTAATTGAAGGCTGCATTTCACACTGTCAGCGTAATGTCACCTCATTCAGATTCTTTTCTCTTTTGTGGCTCAGATCCGATCTGCTTCTGGACAATATGAAGTTTTTGACATTATTATATATTATATTTTGATATCGGATACAGTCCTCATTCATCTGTGGAAATAAATCAAATATGTGTGAATGTAACCGCCGTGTAACCAGAGTGGATTTTCTCAATTTACGTCTCCAACGTCATCAAATCTGAAAATGTGGCACAGTGGTCAGATGAGGAGGTCACATGACTTCTCAGTCTTTGGGAGGGGGGAGGGTGAAATGGGATTATGGGACACTGTTTCCTCTATTGTAGCCTATTGTAATTGTACCTGTTGGTTTCTGCTTTTGTTTGATCACCCGTTGTTCTCACCCTGATCAGTGCAGGTTACCTTACAGAGGTGTTGCAGCTGATCGTTTGTTGTGTGATGCATTCATGTTCCAATATGGAATCTCAGCGACCCATTCATAGCGCGCCCTGCTAGCGTCCTCCCTCTGCCCAAACGACCTGCCGATCCACCGCGACATTTTCACGAAACATCAGTCATCCTCTATTTTTTTGGGCTGAGCACTGAAGCACTCGGTTCAGAAGAAGCCTGGAGTTTGTAAACACTACAATTATGCATGCGGGGAGTTTCTGACGTTTGTAGGCAAGTGTAATCTGGGTAATCAGCGTAATCTGGGTAATCAGTGTAATCTGGGTAATCAGTGTAATCAGGGTAGTAAGAATCAGATGTGGGTCAGTTTATAACAAAATCAGGTTTAGGCTGAAAATCCAATCTGAGCATCAGGATTTGCAGGATAAAAATTGTCGCTTTACCAATTTAGGCAATTTATTAATTTGTAAATGATTAGCTAACTGTGGAAATTATGGGTTTTTAATTAAAGGCCCTCAAAGATTAAAAGCTACACAGGAAGGCCACTGCACCCATTACTTTGAAATTGTGCTAAAATGATAAAAGCAGAAGAAAATCCTGAAGATTATTTTGAACAGACTCACTGTTGGTTGTGTTGGTCTGCTTCGTGTCATTGTTCCCAGTACCTGAGCAGTGTACGGACGTTATTCCAGTGGGAAATGGCTGCCTTCTAAGGGTTTACCAGCGAGGATTTTTAAATTTATCTCCTTCAGCACATTTGCTCAGCCGGCGAACCTTTTGAGATTCCTCTGTGATCCTTGAGGTGCTGAGCCGTCTCGCGGCCTGTCATATTTAGTCCATATCCCACGGGGCCTGATATTTTTTGCCACATGCTTCCTCGGTGCGAGGTATTAATCCTCATTAGGCCGAGTAGTGAGGCTCTCATTGACTGCTCCGAGGTCTTTGAACCTGGGGGGACGCCTTCTGTTTTCGGAGGAGGTAAAAAGAAAAAAGGAAAAAGAAACGTCCCAGTTCCTTCCAGAGAGCGCCGCCGCCGCCCACAGGAGGCGAGATGGAACAGACTGCAAACAGACGTACAGGGAAACGTGCTGCTGCTGCAGCTTTGCTCTGTTCAGGCTTTTCAAATCCAAATCCAATCTACCTGCAGCCGACAGCGAGTCACCGGCCTGGTTCAGTCCGCTGAGTTCAGCTCAGAATTTGATGAGGAACATGAAGGATCCTTCACGCCTCCTGTCAGAAGTTCAGTTGGTCGTGATCGTCTGGAAGAAATGATCGTTGCACCATTTGAACAATTAAGCATCTTTAAAACTATCTTGGAATGATACTCTTCCAGTTAAAAGTGAAAAAAATATTCAACTGGATCTCCTTAAGCAAAATTAGGCGTCGTTTTCCATAATTTATTTTTGTTGATCAAGTAACATTAGGCTTTAAACTACTTAGATTCTGAACATGAAAACTAAAATCCAAGTAAAGTGAACTTTGTTTTTCGGTCTCAGGATCGTCAGATCGTCAGTATAAACTGGAATGTTTGATAGATTGTTCATCGTCTATCTTCCATTGTCCTCCATCGCTTTTCTTTATCTTTATACTGTCGGTCTGTGGCACTTGAACGCTGATGGATTATGGGTATTGTAGTGTTTGGTGTTTTGAAATACAGAAAGAATCACAGTAAAGATGAGTAGACGGCTTTTTGTTGCGTGAATGAATTTAAAAAAATTTGGCTCACATTAATTAAGTTATTCAAAAAATCAGTATCTCAAATTTTGAACAAATATTTTTTATTTTAATACTACATATATTTGTGTAAAGATACTTGAATTTTTACTGTTGATTTCACAGATTCAATTAAGTGAAATTTACATCTCAGATATATTTTTCTCAGCGAACAAAGTGACTGACAAACGATTGCTTTTAAAAGAAATGAATTAAAAAGCTGAACATGTGTTTTTATCAATATCTATAATGATTCAAATCTAGACTTTCCTGGTAGTTATCCTTTATTCTTTTTATCTTGGAAACTGTAGCACAAGTCAAATTGTGAAGTCATTAATCTGATGACTCCATAGTGACGTGTTTTACAATCAAAAGAGGTGTTGTGAGTTAAAGTTATTTCCATGCACAGAACACGCCACGCCACGCCACGCCACGCCACGCCACGCCACGCCACGCCACGCCACGCCACGCCACGCCACGCCACGCCACGCCACGCCACGCCACGCCACGCCACGCGCTTTGAATCGCCCCCACTCATTGGCTGTTTGTCCAGCGAGCTGCGTCTTACTTGCACTACAGAAACACAGCTATTTTCACCTCTCGCCGGTCCTTCAAAATAAAACACCCCTTCCGAATCAGCACTTCAACATTACATGCAACTTTGTTGTCTTCTGGCAAAGGGAATTTCGGTGTGAAGTGATGAGAGGACGGTTGCCACTGCGCTCCAGCAACTCTTTCACCCAAACCGAGCAACTCCACCAACAACAACTCCTCGTAGCAGGATGGAGAAGGTCGTGATCTAAAGGCAGTGTTCAGCGTTTCCTCTCCACTGCTCGGAGCTTGCTTCATTTCTCTTAACATGCAGAGCGCGACAAAAGAAAAAATGACTGCAGACTGATTTTTGTTTTCAGTTCTGGCTTATCAATGTCATAACAGACCAATCCCTCCCAAGCACATCGTTGGGCAATGCAGTGTGGTAGAATATGGAGATTTTTTCAAATGAAAGGTGACACCGGTCTATAATGAGGCAGAGGTGATGAGTAATAAATAACTGCCACAGTGTTCAATTTTCCAAACAAGGTTATATCGATGCATTATGTGAGAATTGATGGCCGGGCTTTATTCCGAGCCTCGTGAATGACTGATATGCATGGCTTACTTTTGTAATTGTCTGGGTGCGTTGGACCCAAAGACGGACATAGCAATCTTTTCAGCCTAGTAATGTAGTATGTGCTAAAATGGCTTCAGAAGTGAATTATCACTTTGCTCCCTGGCACAGGGACTGGGTAACCCCCCAGAGATGAGAATCACAGTCACTCCGCCTGTGATGCAACTTGGGAGACACTAAGTAGTACAGACAGATCATACATTCAAGGTATGTAGGGTAGCGACAGAGAGGGTGACCCACTGTGCACACGGGCTGTCCTGTATAGTAGAAGGTCACTCTGACACCTTTGGGGAAATGAGCACAGGTACGTCTGTCTCCGAGGGACCTGTGAATGAACAATATCCTAATTACACGGCGCCACAGTGGCATTGAAAGCCCTCGATACTCCAGCCAGTGTCTTCACTGATGCAGCGGTTGGTCTCCTGGTTCCTGCAAGAGGTGAGTTTGTTGGGGCAAGTTTTAAAAGTCTTGAGGGTACAAAAGATCCAGGGTAGCCTGTCCCATGGTGTGCAGTGGTGGGGATATGTTGAAAGACAAATAGATGCAGATAAGTGACCAAAGCAACTGTGTCGGGCACCAGAGACGGAGGGACCCAGAGAAGATATTCACCCACGTCAATGAAAATATGAAGGAAAACAAAGAGAACCAACATGCTGAGGGTCCATATTATCAATTTCAATGACACAATGTGACCCCCCCCCGCCCCGCAAACACTGCAGCCACACTTTGGAAAACCCTGGTGGGGGTCCTGCTCGCTGCTGGTTGCCAGGTCATGTCAACAATAAACTAAAATTAATACCTTTCCAAACTTTATGCAAGTTGCAACAACTTGGAACATAAAAGAAGCTTTTCCTACTTTTTTGTAGAAAACTCTTGAGTGTTCGCCTCAGATCCCCGATATGGCCTCAGACTGGCAGTGATCAGTGAGTAAACAAGAGATGACGGAGTCAGTCCACGTCTTTTTGTTTCTTATTTTCCAAAAGTGCACAACAAAAAGTGCAACGTTCCAAAAAAGTGCATCAGAGCATTCAGAAGTGGGTTCTCCAGCAGCAGAACCCTGAATTATGTTAAAACGCGCCTTAAATACAGTTCACTCAACTGGGTGAAACCACTAAAACTCAAATGGTGATAAAGTTAACATTAGTGTCTTAAAATTAAGTTAAAATCCTCCCAACCAAAACCAGAACTATAACTTAATGAAACAAAACCCATATTAGCAAACAGACCTAAAAACCAAACAGCTCAATAAAGAACTAAATCCTAAATCCCCCCCCCCCCCACTTGCTCCTCCTCTTGGTTCGGCCCGGAACCTTCTTGAGCAGTGTCGTGCAAGGGGGAATCTTTTGCCTGGACACCGGCCTGAACACAAGAGAAGAAGTGAAAACTCTCCTCACACACCACACACCACTCTCACCCACATCTTCAAACCTTCACAGCAACACAACTACTGAAGAATCAGCCCGTCTTAAATACACATATATTGATCAATTCATCAATTAATAGTTGTGTTGCCTCCACAGACGGCCGGATCTACAGACAACAACAGGAAACTCAATAAATAAGTTAAAAACAATTGTGTGCAAACTTATTTATATGTGCAAAAAGCCTGATCTTGAAGTGCTGGTGAACATTTAAAGTGCTGGAATAAAGTGCTGCGAGGAACGAACTGCTTTGTTACAATAAGATTCAGCTTTTTTTTGGTTTTAGTTTAGTTTGATTAAATTTGAATGATCACAACTGTTGTTTTACTGTCACATTATAACGTCACAGCATCAGAAAACACCAAACAAACAAACAAATAAGTATGACAGAATCAAATGATGTCAGCAGGTTGAAATCAGAGACAGGAGTTTGTGTTTCATCAGCCCTTTGTTGACGATATGTAATATAACGTTTGATAATTGAAACTCCCCATTATAGGGCAGTCTGAAAAACTGCTTAAGAAGTCTTGAACTGATTGAAACTGCTGCTGCAGAGTCCTGACAGGAACCAGCAGGAGGTAGAGACGAGCTTTATGGCTGTTTGAAGGAAGCAGAATCCTGAGGAGCCGTTGGTCCAAAAGACTGACTCGTTGTTAGATTAATTTTTTTTTTATACAAGTCAACCAGGGTTCACTCCTTTATATCACAGAAACTTCCCCTGTAGCAGCTATAAGATGCATCATGGATCAGAATATTCAAACTTGCTCGTCCTCAAATATTGATGCTGATTTCTGACGGAGACGCCATCGTCATTAGTGCCAGAGTCAGTCCCGTCTTTTCTTTTCCAACATCTGACACTATTACTGTCGGGTGCTGAGTTTCGATGTGGCGCTCTAAGTTGTTTTTTGAGCCGGACTTCAGAGCGAAGTTTTCCTCATATTGCATTGTGCTCTGCCTTGAATGTCGCCGCCAGAAAACGCATCCAAATGCTGCCACGTTACCTTCGACTGGTTCATTTCAGGTTGATTTTTTTCTGTTGCTCAAATCTCCTCTGCCGTGATGAAGCGGTCAGAGTGGCTCCGCTCCAGTCCAACCTCCTCCTCGCTGCTTCACGTGAGCGTTCAGCCTTGACCACTCAGGCCCCGCCCACACGAGCGAAAACGATTATTTTTCTCCCTCGTCGGTCTTAAACAGTTTCCTATCCACATGACATCGGAGCAAAAACTATCTGCATCCACACCATGAAAACAACTCGAATCGATGTAGTACGCATGCCAGGCCTATGTGTGGCGCCGCAACTCTGCCTAAGAAACACAACAAACCCAGAAATCCAACATGTGGTCTTGTTAAAGCGCCAAGCATCAGTAGTTTCAGCAGCTCGACCTGCAGCAGGGAGTTTAAGTGACGTTATGGGGTTGAGAGGCGTGGCGATGACATCATCGATGACATCGTCTGTCCATACGTCAACAACAAGGTGGCGTTTTCAAATTTCTCTACTTTCAGGCTGTTAAAACGCAGCGCCGTGTGGCTGATCGGCCAAAAACGATGTGGTCACACGAAGCTGCGTTGTCTGGTGGGCGGGGCCTCGGACTCATCGGACAGGTGACATGTGAAAACACGTATTGACACAGAGGCAATTGACTTATATGAGTGACGCAACTGCGAACTGGTTTTCATCGGTCGTTCAAACAACTGAGACGTTCGCCAACGTCACATTTGTAGCAGGAGAGATCGCGTCACTCCAATATTAAATCCTCTTCATTGAGAAAGAAGGATTTTAAATTCTACTCTACATTTTCCAGGAAGTCAGAGTGGTGCAGGTTCCTAGCTTTTCTACAGAACACTTGGTTCTCAGTGCTGCCCCCTGGAGGTCCCTAGGTTTTCTACAGAACACTTGGTTCTCAGTGCTGCCCCATGGAGGTCCCTAGGTTTTCTACAGAACACTTGGTTCTCAGTGCTGCCCCCTGAAGGTTCCTAGGTTTTCTTTAGAACACTTGGTTCTCAGTGCTGCCCCCTGGAGGTTCCTAGCTTTTCTACAGAACACTTGGTTCTCAATGCTGCCCCCTGAATGTTCCTAGGTTTTCTTTAGAACACTTGGTTCTCAGTGCTGCCCCCTGGAGGTTCCTAGGTTTTCTACAGAACACTTGGTTCTCAGTGCTGCCCCCTGGAGGTTCCTAGGTTTTCTACAGAACACTTGGTTCTCAGTGCTGCCCCCTGGAGGTCCCTAGGTTTTATAAAAGCAGTATGGAGGCGGAGCTTTCTTTGTTCGGAGGGTAAAGTCAAACTAAGAATGAATTGGTTCTAATGTTTGGTAAATGTTGTCAGATACAGCATGTTTGTCGACTAGTAATCCTGTTATTGACGCATCTTTTTTTTTAGGCAGGGGAACTTTTGAACTCTTAATAGCCGCTCATTAGTTCCATGGATTAACAAATAAGCTAATAGGATTTGGCAGCACGCTTTGTGTTTTGGCGGAGTTGAACGTTTGGGATGGTGGTTCAAGGGGAATGGCCATTATGCCTTAATTAATTCATCTTTTTTTCCAAGTTGATTTTTCATGGGTGACTCCTGGTGGGCTGCGATTGTTCCACTGGAATCTGTGTTGGGTTTAATGACTGGACGGCTCTCTTCTCTTGCATGGACAGTGATTTTCCTCCTTTACTGCAGTTGCAGGTTCAGATTGCAGTAATGAACTACGCTCAAACTCCTCTGGACGGTTAGAAACCGTGTCGACATTATGTTGGGAGGTTAAATGAACAGGGAGTCAAGGAAATATGCATGCAAGGACCATTTTTGGATTCACTGTGATTGCAGATGTTCAAAAAACCTCCGTTTTCACAGCTTTCTTTTATATATATATATATATATATATATACATATTATTGAACCAATTTTTAGACACTAAGTCACACAAAGGACAAAAATAATCATATCAATAAAAACAGATCTTATTATAATCACTGATGCATTAGTAAATTCTTCAATCAATACAAATCAAAATCGTTCTGTTTTCTTTAAAGTCTGAATGATTTCAGTGTTGCTGAGAGAAATTTACACTAAAGCCTGGAGACACTGAGGCTCAAAGATCTAACAAAATGAAATATTGAGTTTGTCATTAAAAGCGTCAGATTTTTGTGTTTTATGATTATTTTTTCTTTTTAACACAAACAAGGTAAAGATTTGGCTCAGAGCTGTTACTGTGGAGCTTCACAACTTTACCTTGCTGACTTTATTGTATTTTATTCTTTCTGAATCTGTTCTATTGCTCTTGTTCTCCCACAGTGACACCAGGTTGCTGTTTCATTTTGTACTTGTGGACGCTCAGCGCTGCGTCCAGTCACTCCATCACACAAGAAACACAGAAACTGATTCAAGCAGGTTGTTCTCATGTAAACAGTCCTGATGCACACAACATGATCATTTCCATACGTCGTCTCTCATCATATTTCCCTCAGTTAATCACCTGCTGAATGCAAAACAAACCTTTTTATTTAAACTTGATTTACACCAAATTTTCAATGAATCGAGGCTTAAATATGTAAACCAAAATCAATCTGTGGCGCTTCGACTCGACTCTGGAGAAATAATTATTTTTATGAAATAATTCAGAATAAATATAAATAAAATTAGAGGAGAGTGTTGGAGGGCATGTACTGTTTTTGAAGCATTGCTGCCTCTCAACTGTTCAGATCCCTTTGAAATAATGATAGTATGATTTCTTTGTGCTCTTTGGAATTTCCTGCCTGATCCGTCACACACTGACAATTAGTGACAATTAGTGAGCTGCGGTCTAATTAGGCTGTCAGAAAGCCTGGATTCAGATGCAGCGGCGTCCGTCGTGTGCCAAATGACAGGCTGCTGTGTGACTTTCCACTGGATTGATGCAGGAAGGACCTCCTGTGAGGCCGTGGACAGGAGTGTGTGTGTGTGTGTGTGTGTGTGTGTGTGTGTGTGTGTGTGTGTGTGTGTGTGTGTGTGTGTGCGCGCGTGTGTGTGCGCGTGCGTGTGTGTGTGTGTGTGTGTGTGTGTGTGTGTGTGTGTGTGTGTGTGTGTGTGTGTGTGTGAGTGTCTGCTGATGGATTTAAATCATGTCCTCAAAATGACGTATTTAACTCCAGAAAAATCTAACAAAGAAGTCAAACTGGAGATGGTGCTGTTTCAGTCATTAATTTAAGCTTTCACTATTGTTTTTTTTTATTTATTTATGTATATATTTGTAAAACTTTTATTATTAAAACATGTACACTTCAAATTATTAGCCATGATAAATAATTTGGCTTGTTTTAAAAGTCTTATATATATATATATATATATATATATATATATATATATATATATATATATATATATATATATATATATATATATATATATATATATATATATATATATATCTTGAGTACGTACGTCAGTTTTCTTTACACATGAGCTTCATACATCAGACCTTAAAGGTTCAGTGCCTTTCTCCAGCAGGACTGTGAATGTTTAATGCCTCTGATCAATACAGCTATAGAATATTAATATTGTTTGTGCTGCTAACCCTTCCCTAGATACTTTCAAAGATTTGCAGCGTACTTTGTGGAAGATTACGTTTGATGGATTCAGTTGTATTTAGACTGAGATGTTGCACAGCCAAGTGAATTTGCTTTGCAGAATCAGTGTAAGTGCTACTTTGGTACTCGTAAAGTCATTTGTTTCTATGGAATCAGATACTTTAGTTGGCTTTTACACATTTCTGTAGTGTGCAGTGACTCTGAAGTCTGTGTAAATTAACAAAGAGAGTAAATGTGTTGAAAGAGGACTCCTCGGGGCATCGCAAGGCTCTTTTCTACTGATAACAGTTTTCATATTCAAGGACTAAAATTAACTTGAGGTTTGAACCAAATCAAATGTCAATGCAGGTTTTGAACCTTTTTCTCAAATACGACAATGAAATAGAAATGATGTGTAACAGGCTGGACGGTTTTATGATGATAAATTATAATATTTTCAACATTTTCATTGGACTTTTGTAAATTTTATGTTGATGATGAATGAAAGCAATTTAAATAATCTTTTTTTTTAATCACGTGATGAGCGTCAGACACGTGTCCACAGGGGAGTTTTTTTCTTGCATGGAAACACGTCGCACCTGAAAAGAGTTTAACCTTCATCCACAAAACCTTTGTTCAGGACAGATATAGTAGAAAGCGTAGAAAGAGCGCGTAAAGACACACTACAACTCTGAGTCAACTCATTTTGGTTGCTCTACAGCTTGTTTACACGGTTTGTGACACTTGCAATGCCTCAGAGCTCAGCTTTCAGTGCCTCATTTGCAAAAAGTTGGCTGGATTCAACTTTTTGCAAAAGAATTCTGGGGCAAGGAAATGTGCAGCGCGGTGCTTTTCACATAGACGATGAATAGAAGTGGGAAATTGTCTGATCCTGTGGACACATGATATTGACACACGTGTCGACTCTGGATTATATCGGAATCAGCAATATTTTGTTTTAAAAAATATCGGCACATATCCAATACTTGTGCGTCTCTAGTTTGTAATGTCCCTGTGACACATTAGCTGAGCCGCCACCTGATCTGTCGGTCAGTCTACAAAACGATTCACTCATTTAGTCAAAGTCGACGACTAACTGTAAGGACATTATCAAAGTACCAACGTGCAGAGAGCTCAGGAGGGAGGGTTAGTTCAGGATGAATGAAGGAGCTTCAACTGAGACACGCTTGAGTTGAGCGTAATCGTAACCCGGGGCTGTGGTGTGGCTAATGCTAATGCTAACGAGCAGCGGGACTACGAGAGAGCGGCTTCACAGATTTTCATTTACAACAAAAGTAATGAATCTATTGAAACGTTCCTTAACTCAGTAATTCAAAACAGTAACCTGTTACTCATGTCTAGTAACCCGTAGCTCCATAATTCCCTGAGGTGATGCTGATCACTGCATTCTTCATTCTGAACGTTTTTTTTAAGCAGCATTTAAAGATTTGCACTCATCCTCTGTGCCGATACTGTGAGCTCACCAGAAAACCTCTGACTAAATGATGGTTTTATTTTCTTTGCCTACACCTACCATGATTACAATCACTACAAAGTATTTGTGTAAGTGAATAATTATGTCCTGTTATTGTGGAGCTTTATTAAGCTTCTGTCCACTGGTTTTATTTCTCTCGGCAATACGCAGTCGGTAAAAGTCACCTTGTTTGGAAATAATTAAAAAGTCTGTCCTTCCGTGGGATTCCTGGGAAAGCCATCCTCCCCTCGGCTCTGATCGTTTTGACTTTTGTTTGTATGAAATCATTTCAGGGACATTACTGCTCGGTTTCTTTCATTACTTTCGGCTCGTCCTCCGGGGCTCAGCTGGGAGCGAGAAGCGCCTCCAGATTCTGTTTGTTCTTTTTTAAATTGATAAGTGAATCAGAAGAGTATTACGTATTAATAATTAATTTCACAATGCGAGTCAGAAAGGGGGGGGGGGGGGGGGGGGGAATCACTGGATCAAACTTGTTTAAATGAAGCAGAATGACTCGGTGTTCGGCTGAGGTGCGTCTCCTGCATGCCAATAGAACCGAACCAAGACCTCGGTAACTTTGACCCAGTCGGTGTTGATGGTGGGACCGGGGAGAACCCCAACCTCAGTACTTCCTTAGATTCTGTGGAATAGCTTTCTGACTGCACTAAAGAAATGATGTTAAAGAGAACAATCCAACCAGACACTTTCTTGTCATCAAGTCTGGATGCTGCCAGATGCCGGTCTGGATTGCTGGAGGATGAATTCAGCGAAATCCACATTGGCAAAGCAACAGTTTGGTTGTTCCTCAGGAAGGCCTCACCATGATCACCACTGGTTTTAGTCATCGGTTTCCTCATAAACATCCTCTCTATTTGTTTGGGCAGGAATCTTGAGGATAACTGGGGTCATTGTCAATCAGACAGCTCTCAAAACCTTCAGACACATAACTCCTCTTCAACATTAACACACAAACACTTCCAGTTTGTGTGTTTTGTGGGTGAATTACTCAGAACACTGAATGAGATCACATGTCAGTATGTGACGGTACAGGACAGGATTCCGTGTGTTTCTACTGACAATAGTTCCGGAAGGTACCAAAAGTACCGTACCCAAACATTACCATTTCTCATAACCCCTCTGTTGACGTAGCTAGCACATTGGTACGGCTCCATAAGGCGGAGCTACAACGCAGCAGTCTGCTGATTGGTCAGTGATGATCGTCACTCTGGACAAGCAGCAATATTTAAATATCTCATCTGCCATATAAACCCTCCCCTTTGCAAACACCGGTTGTCTTATTAAACTGGGTTTATTGAGAGGTCAGTGTCCTACACCTATTCGGTGGGAGCTGGATGCTGATGTGTCACAGAGAACGGCGGCAAATATGTTCCGCTGGTCGGCGTTCACTGCCGCATAAAGACGTCACGTATCTGCGTTGTTATGCAGGGTCGACAACCTCGCCTGCATTTTAACCAAACTCTGTGGGTCTGGGTACGCTCTGCCCGGTGACGGACATTATCATAAAATAAAGTCTACAAATATTAGTCGATGCGGGCCAGGCGAGGAAAACCTGATCACTAAGATAACAAGATCTCTAATGAAGGCTGTTTTATTAGATCATGTAGAAGAAGCAATGATTTTCTAGAGTTTATCAGTCTTCAGACGTAGTTTATTGTCAAGTTGTGCAACCACATCCACTAAACTCCTTCCTGAACGGAGAGTGCATGTGGAAGATGTGCGTGTGCACAATACCACACTGGGATTATGGACATGCAGACCCTCCGTCGATCAAACCATATGTCTTCAATCAACACTCTCACTAAACACCGACGTCTCTCAGGGATGATCAGCTCGAGGAAGAAAAGGAAGGAAGGTAATGAAATACCTGTCAGAATCTTCTTTTCAAGCTGTTCATTCTGCTGGGGAGCAGAAGGGTTTTCTATTAGTTGGGTTTTGTTTTGTTTTTTCCTGGAAGAAAGAATGACAGGAAGCAATGTGATGTTAAGAACATGGAGATCTAACTGGCTTGATACATACGCCACAATTTAGTGTCAACACAATGGACAATTAGTTGATTTTGACGGCAATGGGCAAAGGAAGTGACTCAGCAGAGGAAGGTCCAGGACATACAGGTGAAGATCTTCCTCACTGAGCTTCATCACAGGCAGCAGGAGGCGGACGGTGAGTGAACAAATCTCAAATTAGACAAAACAAGCACATCAATCCCTTTTAGCGAGGCTAAATCCTGTGTTTCATCAATGCACTGCAGCGATTAGTATCAACTGTGTTGAGTTGCTGTAATCAGCTCCCACGGAGTGTTTACCTCGGTGGTCTGACTCCCGAGTGTTGCCAGGTTGTCTTTGGAAGTGCTTGTGTCAGCGTCTCCTGCTGCTTTTTGTGTAACTTCCTTTCTGGTGTTTTGGTGATGTGGAGGTCCGAGTCTCCAGGCCGAGTGTTTCCTGCTGGTCTGAGACTGTGTGTATAACGTTCAAATCTGCTGTCGTGCTTTATGCACTAAAATTCATTTTAAATTGTCACATTGCCAGAAAATCACATAATTTTTGAAATGTTTTGCAGAGCTATTGTCAAATCTGTTTGAAAACATTGCTTTCTGATTTCCACCGATTTCTGGGACATGATCACAGGTATTGATTGATAATTGGGGAAATACACAGCTGGAAAAGACAGTCATCCTAATTCGTCCATTTGATCCCTGCTTTTACCCCTCCATGTGGTGAAGTGTCCTTGAGCGAGACGCTGAAGCCTCAGGTGCTCTTTTTGATGTGCAAGGCCCTTTTCCTGACAGTCGCGTTTGTGAAAGCGGGAGTGGATGGTTGTTATGCCCTGATTGACTCAAATAGACCAAAACAAGGAAGCTGCACCATCGTTTGACTTCTAACTATTGGCTGTGATTCAAAGAGATAATCAGACATAATTATAGGGCCTGCAGTCCCGGTCCTGGAAGGTCTCTTGTTCACCAACACTGGTCCTGAAAGACCTCCTGGTCTCCAGTTCCGGTCCTGGAAGGTATCCTGTTCACCAACACTGGTCCTGGAAGACCTCCTGGTCTTCAGTTCCGGTCCTGGAAGGTCTCTTGTTCACCAACACTGGTCCTGGAAGAACTCCTGGTCTCCAGTCTCGGTCCTGGAAGGTCTCTTGTTCACCAACACTGGTCCTGGAAGACCTCCTGGTCTCCAGTTCCGGTCCTGGAAGGTCTCCTGTTCACCAACACTGGTCCTGGAAGACCTCCTGGTCTCCAGTTCCGGTCCTGGAGGGTTACTTTATCAGAAGTTGTGTTTGTCAAAACTGGGAAATAAATGAATTATTTAGATTTCATTTGTTTCTGAACCACCACAATCCTCAAACAGTTGGTTTTCTGTTGAATCCTGCTAACGTTTACATGGAAAGTCTCGGTGCACTGTCGGGAATTTAACACCGAGCTCCTGCCTCGGTTCTGCGAGAAACACAAAGTCATCCAAACACTCACCAGAATACTAAATGAGGATTTAAGATTTATTTTTCTTCACCAAGTGTAAAAGACTAATATGAAAAACTCCTTTACAAACTGTGTAAAAGACAGAGGTATTAATGCTGTATTATATCATCACTGGCAAGAGATAAGCTGTTATTTAGAGTCGCATACAGGACAGATGAATCAGAAGGTAGAAACAGTTTGCGGAAGTTCTTTAATTATTTCCAATTTTATCTTATTTATCTGTCATAATAGATGAGTGTAGAAGGATGTTTCAGGCCCACGATGCAGATTTTGGCTCCACACATCCGACGTTTGGCTCTTGTCCAGTTAAACCATTACAGTCTGATCTCTGGCTCTTTAACCAAACATGCTTTAATCTTCTTGGGACCAAATGCACAGGAAAGGACTCGTTTCTCTGACTTTGACCCCCCAAAAAATTAAACAATTTAATAATTTTGATAATAATCCTCTCCATTGACAGTAGAGAGCAGTTACAATGGCCAGTTTAGTATTTACATGTTGTTGTTAAGCTGTTTTTAAGATAAGATTAGATATTCTTATTGTCCCCGTGGGGAAAAAAACATTTCTGGAGCCGGTCCAGCAGCAGTTTACAAGATATAAAAACCCAGAATCATTATGTTCTGAAAAACTAAACTGCTCAAGTTTTAGCCATGAATACTATTGTTTAAGACACCAAAAATACTTGGATTTAGAGAAGAAATATTTGTTGGTTTTAGGCATCCTAGTTTTTGGCACCAAAGGTTCCTTCAGTCAGGTTTGGAGATGTGAATACTTAATAAGATTTATGTTTTGTAACATCTGCATTTCTTCTTCACTGATATCTTTGTTGATGACAATCTAATAAAACATGATTAAGTGTCATGATGAGAAATAAAATAACTTTTATTGGGATTCAGTGAGAAATTTGTCAGATTTAGAAGCTTTTTCAGGACTAAATATAAAGTGTTTCACACTGACTTTGTCACTGAAATATCCCCAGTTTACACTCTGACCTGTTTCCATGGACGTCCTCTAAAGGGTTAAAGAGGAAAATGTATGTGTGATTAATTCATGACACTTTTTGTCCCCCGATACTGATCCCGGCTTTCAGATCTGAGTATCGGCCAATACCGATACTTTTCCTGATCTGATACTTGCGTTGCTATTGCTCGATTACAAATATACTTATAGTTTATTACAGCAGCAACTAAGTTATCTAAAGTTAAAAAGCTTTGTTGAAAGAAGCTTTGATTAACTAGAATTATTGTAAAACTCTCTTTTTTTATGTTGTAAAAATCACAATTCTTTTCAGATTGATGTAAAAACTTATGTTAACTTTATTCAGCCACAACAAAATATCAGTTTCACTCTCTGCTGTCTTATAAAGAAGAGAAAGTATTTCTCCAGAATCTAAAGAACTTCACCTAAATCATGACAAGATATTAAGATTCAAACAGTTTTATTAAAATAGAAACTATAATAAACTACAACATAGGCAGTAAGTAAAGTCCTTAAAAACATACATGTCCTCCGTGTCATCACGCGATGTCATTGACATTGGCTGTTGAACTGTTTTCATCGTATCTTAAAATACTTCCAGATTGCCGACGTGTTGCTGCAGGTTGCAAACGAGGCTCAGAGGACGGCAGCTGACGTGAAAATGATGGGCGAGGTGATCGGATGCCCGATCAATCTAATATCAACCTCTTTAAGCAGAATTTGCTGTTAGAAATGTTCCCATGTGTTTGTTTTATAATGGAAGTAGCCCTAAAGTTTTATACATACTTGAATATACTACCCCAGAACGCGAAGCTCATTTCCTGGAATCAAAACAGTCATAAGAAAGAGTAAAAGGAGACTCTGTTCCTCCGAGGGTCTGATCGAGCGACCTCGTTGAACAGAGTGAGAGTTTCCTGCTTCTCTCTCTTCTCAGCTCACACCAGTGGAGTGGAGCTCCGTCCTTCCTGTGGAGCTCGGACTCGTCTCTGGCAGCGCAACCATCCGTCCTCCCCGAGTCGGAGCGTGAAGCCCACCAGGAGGGTGGGTGGGTAGAAGGCAGCGTGCGAGCGAGGTCGACAGGAGGTCACGGCTGCTGCTGAATGAAGCTCTGCACGGTGGGGGGTCGCCGGGAGGAACCGGGGCTTATAGCTTTCTGTTCCTTCAGGGCTGTTGGGGCCTGATGGGGAACAGCTGAGACTGGAGATAGTGTCGGATTGGCTCAGTCATCACAGCTCCGCCTTCTGGGCCTGCGGGCTCTGCCTCTGGAGGAAACACTCCGTTAGACCTTATTCCATGTAAATAACTGAGGAGAAGGAAGAAGCTCAGAGATTCTGTGGTGAAGAGAAACATCCCAGTTCTTCATCAGGATCTCCTGCAGCACAGCGCTGGTCTTCCTCTGCAGGCTGATTGGCTCGTCTCAGTGTTGAACAAATGTCTTCAGGTCAACATCTCGAGGCCTGTTTTCTTTCTACACATGAGACTGATACCATCTCAGTATAGAGTATTTTGAATTTATTTTTATATTCCATACATATCTAGACATATTTGTCGTAATCCTCTAATCTAAACTTGCTTATGTAGTTTTGATTTCTTTCAAAATATTTTTTAAATTAGTCTTTATTTTCAAAATACTCTGAGTTAATTTCCAACATGTTGGATTTAATTTCTCTCTATTCAGGAATGCTTCATTATTTCTCCTGTCATCAGAATACTGCCAGTACAACGGTTGAAAGTATTTCTGTTTGTGGAGTAGAATTGTGGAAGATGAAGGGTTGAAGGGAAGTACTACCATAGAGCACTTCAAAACTAAATAGAGGAGGATCATTTTATGACCATTTTTGAGGCGTCATATTGTTTATTTATTTCCGTTAAATCATAATTAAGATTTTTCTTATATATGCAGTGGAGATGAGGATCAGGTGAAAGGGTGATTCATTATTCTCAACTAATATCTGTATTGTGAGACGAGACAGGAATTTATAAATATTTACTTCGTCCTGCTCCGTTTTGAGCATTGTGTTTTTTGTTTAGCATAATTTTACTCCCAGTTTTTATGTTTGAAAGAAATGAGCAAACTCAAAGAGGTGAGGCGGTTTGAAATGAACTTTTATTTAAGATCCAGTGTTCATAAGCATCTCTGTTAGGAAGAGTTTCCTGTATCTGTTTGTGATTTCTATGTAAGAAACACTTTTTGTCTTGGACATGTGAATCAGCAAGATTACTTGATACAGGGAATTGCATTTATTGCATTTCCACTTTGTCATGTAGGACATATAAGGAACAAACCCAACTCAAACACTGTTTAACCTGAACTGTGTTTACTTACACCTTTTAAAATGTGACGATCCAGGTGTTATTTATGTGTGATTCTATGCCAGAATTCTTATCATCTTAAGTATGAGACTCAGAATGTAACTTCAGAGATGAAGTTCTGCTCTAATACAGATTATTTTGTCCTGGTCTTCAGTTTCATTGTTCCAGCATGTGTCAATGTGAGTGCCTCACACTTCCACCAGGCTTTTTACTCTTGATTTCTGATTTAATCTGACATTAAGTAGCTATTAGGTGGAATAATCTCAGCAATGGAACAATGAAAACACTCAGGTTAAAAAAAAAGAAAAAACAGATAATAACCGTGACATTTTCTAAAATAAACCTGCAACTGACATCATTTTTCGAGAAGGAAAAAAAAAAAAATCCAATAATGACTTGGAAATGCTCACATCTCATAAATCACTTGAGTTGACTCGTTCCCAAAAGTTTCAGGCAATAATTTGTGAGTGAAGCCTCGACTTGTATTTGAGCAGATTACATGTTGGATGGTTTGCTTACATCATGCCTGCTGGATTGCAGAGCTTCCCTGCAGCGCGGCGCGACGGAGCCGCGCGCTGGGGGAAATGTCAACATGGGATGGGGGTGAAGTGCACGCACGCCGGTATTACTGTAGCAGATGTACGGATCAAAAGGCCACCGGCCTCGGAGATCCTGGAGAGGAAGTCCACACGTCAGTTTGATTTTCGATGAACACGTCTCCTTCACTGCTCGAAGCGTCGCGCCCAACATCCAGCCGAGCAGGGAGGCATGTGAGCTGGCGCGGCGCCAGGCGAGCAGTGAACAGACCCGATGGCCGGTTTCCATGTGACACCGAGGGGAATTTAGGGCCTGGAATTGGTGACACTTGACAAATGTTTTTCCTTGTGCTTTTTCAATTTGAATATGCGGCACAACGTGGCGGTTCAGAGCGGGGAAATCAGAGACGAGACAAAAAGCCAATAATCATGGAGACGGGCTGGATTTCATCAATGAAGATGAAACATACAGTTCTGATACCTGATGGAGGGTTATTATTTCTAATAAACTTTATTAGACGTCAAATAAACACTGAGCCTCATCCTCTTAACTCATCATCCTGGTTACTGGAGGCTATCATAGCCTCGACTATGAGTCAATAAGATGTTTTAAAGCGAGGGAGAGTCGACGCTTCCCTGTACTGTCAACAAAATATATCATCAAGAATACAACCACACCTAAACTTCAATCATGTTAACAATCAATAGATTTGTATAGGTTTTAGACACACACACACGCACGCACGCACACAGTATATATACCCATTCAAAATAACAATGATAATCATGATTTCATACATCAAACTGGTCTAACATCACAATTCTATATAACAGTGCAAACAGGGATGTATTGACTGTAAATTAATTTCCAGTCCCACTAAAACAGG
The DNA here is from genome assembly GCF_963383615.2 of Lipophrys pholis. NCBI lineage: Eukaryota > Metazoa > Chordata > Actinopteri > Blenniiformes > Blenniidae > Lipophrys > Lipophrys pholis. Next base: position 2,831,527 of record NC_137649.1, on the reverse strand, counting down.
AGCGTTACAAACATTCGCTGCGCAACGATGCAACAAAAACCAATAAAATTTATTCCACATCAAATCAATTCACTAGAAAAACTTCAAAACATTTCATTTCATACTTTGCTTTAGAACGAATCAACGACCATTGTTTGATTATAATGTAAAACAAATAGAAAGTAAATATATCTGTTCCAGCAAAATGCTGATTAAACAGTATCAGAAACTTTAAAACCCATAAAGAGTCAATAGTACAGAGTTTATAACACGTGTGTTTGTGCAATGAAATATATACAGCGTGTTAAAAGTTGTACATGGTTATGATTTGGATCACATGGTCACTAAACGTTACAGCACTCAGAGAAAGATGCTCCCCTGGTGCTGCCAGGACTTTATCAATCCACTGTTCAGCAGTCTGCATCTGGACAGGAAACGTTCCTCTGGAAGCGTCAGTGGATGGATGACGAGCTTAAAGCTTCACTCCACCTTTTGAAAAATTGAACAGACATCGCATAGTCGATAATTCAGCTCCAGTCAACGATTTAGACTCATTTGTTGAATTAGTTCATTATATGCTTACTTGGGTCGAAATACGACTCATGTTAGGAGTTCCAATGCCGACCAGAAGTACCGCTAAAGAACTTCATCTTAAAGGGTAATATTCTGTAAAATTCACTTTCTAAAGGTTTTCCAACAGTACTAATCCTTCCCATACCTGGACTGACGCCCGAGAAGACAGTCTGTCATCTCTCTCCCTGGCTTGTTTCAGTTTTTAAAAAGTGTGTTGCTTTAACCAGCCAATCAGAAATCAAACCCTATATAGTGTCATCGGGGGTTCAGCCAATCACAATCAAGGTAGGCCCTCCCAACATCAGAGGTTTTCCCTGTCTCTCTCTCTCTCTCTCTCTCTCTCTCTCTCTCTCTCTCTCTCTCTCGCTCTCTCTCAAGGTATCAGGTATATAACCACTGCAGTCCAGTGGTAGAATTCTGGTATATTTGTACTTATTAAAGTCATACTGGAACCTCATCCAGTGTCTGTTCGTGGTGAATGTTTAATGCTGAGGACAGTTAGTGGTTATGGTGAATGTACTATACAGGGAAATCAGGCACAAGCTTTGATTTCCTGCAAGAAGGTCCAATTCAATAAAACACAATTCCCTTTGATAGTCTCTAGATATCAGTATTGCATGTTTACAATACCACGGACTCGTGAAGAAACTCCGTCAAGCGGAATGAGACACGTTGCAGAATCTGGAGCAGACCTGGGAAACTGAGTGTCTCTGGGAGTCTGTGATAGCCAGCGTGTCCACCAGCACTTAGCCTCGCTGTAATGTTATGGGAAATCAGGAATCGGTTTACAGCATTCCTTCTGGGCAATCGAGGTAGGCCCCGAGGAGAGAAGGTCAGCAGCCACAGCATTCATTACCACTGGACATTTGGATGGAGCCTCCGGTTTGTAGCACGGTGTGTATCAGGCCGTGGGAATCAGATACAATCAAGCAGTCCCTCCGCTTGGCGCAGGACGGAGCTGTGGTCGGACTCCTCGTGCTTCTAATCAGCCGGACTGCAAGCTCAGCAAACTGAACCCAGAGGCTGATGTAACGTGATGTAAAACAGGTGAAGCCGATGTAGCAGGACTGAGGAGAGGCTTCCTGAGGGGCCCGGGGCCGTTGACGAAACAGCAGTGAAAGCAGGTCAACAAGGGAAGATGTAATAGTCAAATAATCAACACAAAAAAAGCAGAAATTCAAAAATCCAAAGGGAGAAATGCTTTGATTTAACTTACAGTGACTGGGAATGATGTAAATCCTGCATACGTCTTTAAAATCCTCTATAAACAGTTTTTATCTTTATACACGTTAACCTTCTGGATTACACTGTATAAATATATATATATATATATATATATATATATATATATATATATATATATATATATATATATATATATATATATATATACATACACAGATATATATATATCTGTGTGAAGATTCTGGAGTTGCAGAATAGGCTGCTTTTAGAATTTAAAGACAGAGAAGTAACCGGAGTATATTCACATAACATTCTTATAATGTGAGTTATTGGGATTGAAATGTTACAGCAGTTGTTTTTGATGGTCTGCCCAGCAATACACAACACTTTGGTATCATGGATCAGTTCCACAAATTATTTTTAAGTAAGACTTGTTATGAAATACAGAGTGCTTGGCTACATGAGGTAGTTTCAAGGGTTTCATAGTTTTATTAGTCAGCAAGTCACCAAATATTACAGAGAATCAAGCATGTGAATCACTTCTGATGAAACCATGAATCAAGGACTTTCTTTTAAATGCAGTTTCATGTTTGCGATGCTTCTCATTAGCTGTTTCTCCTGTGACATTTATTTTAGAGACGTATATAATTGACTAGAGCCTAGTATGAAATGATCCACAGCCTGGTAGCAGGCCACAGACCAGCTACTGGTAACTGGTGATCCTGTCTAAAAACAAAGTGCATGTTTAATTAGGACTTTATGTGACTGAGAAAGACTTTACAGGAGTCGTCACCAGGAAAACAAATTTTTCCTTAAAACCTGAAAATCTGGAGTTAGAAAATGGACACATTTTTTTGTTTGGAGCCTTTGTTCAAACCAGAATCGCCCACAAGAGGGCGCACCCCAAGACGGGAGATTTTGATTGCCGTCAACACAGAAGGCTGATATCATAAACGACAACAGTTAAATTTAGCGGTTCAATGTGACGGGAAGGCGACTTCACAGCCTCACTGTAGGTTGTCAGAGCGCAGCTTTTCTTCAGAATGCTATCTCGCCATTAGCTGCAGCTGACCGCTAACAGGACTAGTATAAACGTTGAACCTCAAGTGATTTACAAATGAGCCTGTATTTCATTTTAAATCTCCGGGGTGCGTTGCTGTGCGGCCTGGATGTTTGTAAACGGCTCCATGATCAGTTGTTAGGTTTATTGCTCGTATGAGCAAGCAGCCGCTATGCTATTCCCTATGCTATCGCCATGATTGACAGTTTCTGCGGCCAATCAAAATCTCACATGAACTCTCACGAGACAAAGTTGCGGTATGAAAAATGGTCAGAAGAAGCTTTATATTTGCTTTTTCTTCCTAATTTTAATAGATTTAAAGGCAATTTTAGGGGGACTGGATACGTGAGAATACCAGGTGATGACTCTGAATTCCCACCGGCGAGCTCGGGTAGAGCATGAGACTCTCAATCTCAAGGTAGAGGGTTCATGTCCCACGCTGGGCGCCACCTTCCTGTGGGCTCACCACCTGCAAGAAGGTTCTTAATGGTGCTATGTGATCTGGGTGACGGTGCTCAGACTGACACCCCCACCACCTGGAAACAGATAAGAGGGAGAAAATGGATGGATAGATGGATGGATGGATGGATGGATGGATGGATGGATGGATGGGTGGATGGGTGGATGGATGGATGGGTGGATGGATGGGTGGATGGGTGGATGGATGGATGGGTGGATGGATGGATGGATGGATGGGTGGATGGATGGATGGGTGGATGGATGGATGGATGGATGGATGGGTGGATGGATGGATGGATGGGTGGATGGATGGGTGGATGGATGGATGGATGGATGGATGGATGGATGGACTCTGAATTCAACAAGGTCTTTATGAACATATCCCGATACTTTGAAATCTAAAACAGACGTGTGATACCTTTGTTGTGGTACAAAAGCAGACAGCATGAAACCTTGAAAGTCTTGATTTGTTCTGGGAGAACCCACTGGGGGGGGGGGGGGGGGGGGGGGGGGGGGGCAGGTCCACTCAATAAATCCCTACAACTGTCAGTGAGATGGAAGGTCCCCCAGCAGCAGAGACCCACCGCAGAAAACCTCAGGGATGGATCAGCGTCACTGGAGCCGGCCTCAACTGGAAGATCTATCAAAGAGGGAAGTTCGGAGCCTGATCCGGACAGAAAGTGGTCCTACAAGAGAGGAGCCAGATAGCTGAAGGCTCTCCACCCCCATAAGTCAGCCTGCCCGGCTCGCTCAGATCGAAGACTTCTGCTGTTGAAGGACGGCAATATAAGGTTTTTAAGATATGATGGATGTCAGCGCAGCTTCTTTCTGTAGGGAGATCTGTGTGCAAGAAGTCCAGTTGTCAGGTCAGAGAGACTGAAATACCCCAGAATACATCAGTAGTACATACAGTAGTGCGTCTATCGGCTCGTCGGACTGATGTAACACCAGGTAATGCTGCACCACTTCAACGTAAACACTATCTCTTCATATGAGAGCTGTGTGTTACCTTGTAGGTAGAGTTCCAGGCCTCCAGCATCACTGGCTTCCTCTTGAAATATTTAGATCTATGTCAGGTGTTGGCATGTAGCAGCACACAATTAAAGCTATTACTGCATTTCAGTTTGTCTCCTGGCATTTTTCTGTTTCTGTTTGTTTTCCTGCTGATGAGTTTTATGGCCCAAGCATATGTTTTTCTGCTCTGTTCCTAATCAGAACTGAGGAATTGGCTGTTTTCACTCACAATACAACGTTTTTGGCAGGGAGGCATTTTGATTGTGCCGTCTGAGTGCTCAAGAGAGAGATGATACTCACATGACTATCAGGGTTTTTTTCTTTGGATTCTCACAGCCCAACCCTGTTCAACTCACCATTTTCTTTTTTTTTTAAAGGAACAGTGGCTGTTTGCCTGGAAATGAGTTTGATGCAGACAGGAAGGTAAGTTCAATGACAAACAGCCCTTCACTACCTTGATACTTGGTGCGACTGACTGAAATTAAAACAATATTCGCTGGTGTAATGGTACAATATAAATTGAGTTTAAAGTTTTTTCAAGCTTCATAGTGGAATTTAATGACACATACACAACGTAAAGAGCAGATTAACTGACAGGTTACACCTCTGATTGTCTCAGCCTGAGTTATCGTCTTAATTCATCTTATCTATAATTCATCTTAATTCCAGGCAGTCAGGCCGCTGTGGATCGCATTGGAAAACCGACTACAACCAATGAAATCACATTCAACTGTAGATATTAGATTTTATTAAAATGTGTTTTATCCTCCACTTAGAGTTTTATGATGAGTTCTTTTTTCGCAAATGTAACAACTCCAATAACTGATGCATGCTAGTTTTGGTTTGCACACGATCTGAAATGCCTTCATTTGGAGGGAAATGAGGTGGAAAGGATCCTAGTGAAGATGATCGCCATAAAGAACGATGCCCCGGTAAAATGAGGAAATAAAAATGAACATTTACTCTCACATGATCAGGACCTTTTGCTAATTCAGTTAAAGTGGTTCACCAACCATAAATTGAATTTGAAGAATTTTCTTCCCTTAAAAGTCTCATATTATACAAAATTCCCTTTCTAATGGTTTCTAACAGTGACTGTGTCCCTGCAGTCTGTGTACGAGGCCCCGGAAGTGAAGACAGTCTGTCTTTGCTCCACTTTTCAGTTAATGTTTGCTCATACAGGCCAATCAGAGATTTTCCCTTCATGATGTCATGCAGGGAAATAACCACTCCCTCCCCATCTGGCCTCACTGATATAATGAATAAATTCAGTCAAATATAAAAGACTGTAACAGTTACCATAACAGTTAGCATTAGTTACTCAATAGTAACTAACAACACATTCGACCAAACTAAGTATTCGGACTCACGATATGTTTGACTCACCATCTTCAGGAGCTTCTTCTGGGTCAGATTCTGCTTCAAACTGGTTGAACGACAGTGTTTATGCGATATACAGCGATAAATCCACCGTAAACATTAAAGCATTGAACCGGTGTTTTGGATTAACTTCATTTTCCTGTTCAATAGTGACCGACTCTCTTTAGCTTTCATCGCTGCTGCTAGTAACAGTCATATTAAATCATGTTTCTGTTTTGAACTATGACTGAGGTCACACACCATGGTCACAATGAATGTCACACTGTCACTTCAATATCAAAGTCGTGTTCTTCCACACCATTATCTTCTTATTGTTTCCTCTCCTACTCCTTATAACTGTTGTTTAAATCACATTTGCTTTATATTGTGTTCATTAGAGGTTTGTACCTCATGTGTTTTTATTCACATTCATTATCATAGTCAGAACCTGAAGTGTCTGGATCAGCAGACTTGTTAATGTGCAGAAACATGTGCCACCTGTTATGTTAATGTCTCAGGTGCATGAAGTATTGAATCAGCATTTCACATTTTGTGCAGCTCGTCTCATTTTCCAACAACAATCGTGCCGCCGCTCCAAACATTAGCGGTTGTCTTTGGTAGCCCAGCACAGGTCGGTAAAGCGAGGTTGTGTTTGGTAGCCCAGCACAGGTCGGTAAAGCGAGGTTGTGTTTGGTAGCCCAGCACAGGTCGGTAAAGCGAGGTTGTGTTTGGTTGAGGAGGAGTGATGTTAGAGCCCAGCGAGCTCTCAGGAAGAGTGTGTGTGTGTGTGTGTGCTGAAGGGCAGAGGCCTTCACCCGCAGATTTACTTCTTTAATACGTCTCTATTTGTCATCCGGAGCGCCGCTTTTTCATTGGAGGCTGCTCGTTAACTTGGTGTCTCCGTCGGACGGGGCCGGTAGGTCTGTCATCAGTAACTGTAGCGGGGGCCTGCCCGAGGAAGCAGTGACAGATTTTATTTTATTTTATTTTTTTATTTTTTCTTGAGGCACTATATCTGCAGTGTCAGACACTGACCGGGCAGAGAACAGCCACCGTATGTGCTGCCATCTCGGGCCGAGGTGTCCAGAGTGGAGCTGCAACCGTCCCCACTTATTTAGGAAGTCTTTCTTTTTGTGTTGCTGCTGCTCGCCGTCGCCGCAGTTTATCCCACAGATGAAGGCTTTAATCAATCGGACGGTTACGGCTAATTCAACGCTCCATTCTTTATTTACCTGCAGTCTCTTTGCTCTCTTTTCTTTGTTTGACAGGACATAATGTGGAATGTTTTCCTGCCACTTTAGATTACGTTGTGTCGTGCGGCTGAAGCTCAGTGTGTTTGTTTCCTGGCTCGGGTGGAGTGGATGTGACTGCCAACAGCAGATTGAGACAGAAACAACTGAAGTGTGACCTGCCTCAGCGCCTCGTCCTGTTACCTGTCCTCATGCAGTGTTTCCTCACATCCTGCAGTCACTCTTCATCTGCACATCCAAGAGGCTCACACTCTATTGTGCAGAAAGACGTGGGCACCAAGACAGGGAGCTTTGACCTTTGACCCCAATCTCACTGTATGGCATACAGGGTGTCAATGTTATTCTTGACCACTTTCTTCTTCTCTCCACATTTTCATGCATATTTCATGCGTCAGGTTATATACAGCATGCGGCTATGCTCAGTGGGTGGAGTGTGTCATCTCTCAATCAGAAGGTTTCAGGTTGGATGCCTCATCTGTCTACATGTCGAAGAGTCCTTGAGCAAGGCACTGAACCCCAAACTGAATGGACTGAGCCGCCTCCATTGGGGTGTGAATGTGTGTGTGGATGGTTCACGATGTAAAGCGCTTTGGGAACCGCTCAAACACTTGAAAAACGCCACATAAGTGTAATCCGTGTAAGTGTCGTATCCAGTGCCGTATAAATAAAGTTGAATTGAATTGAATTGTTCGCTGGGACTGATCCATCACACAGTAACGTTTCGCTGCAGTTCCAGCCAAGATGGGCATTACCATTGGTTTTTTGTGGGAAGTAATAATCCGTCTTCGATATGGAGAAGTAAGACGCTGTACTGCACATCGCAGTTTTATCATCATTGGTTTTTCCCTCTTTGTGATGACAGATCTCCTCTGATTGCTCCTCACCGGGTCGGAACCATATAATGGTTCCTATGTCTTCTGGGTGCTTCATTTAGATGTTGAACATTAAATGTTAAATTGTCCTTACAATAGGATGATGATGATGATGATGATGATGAGGATGATGATGATGACGATGATGACGATGATGAAGATGAAGATGTTGTGCTGTGTTGTGTGCACCCTAATGATAAATTATGCGATGTAACCTCAGTGTATGTCACGTTCTATTATTTTAAGCATGTCTCCTACGAATTACTCAAAGAATTGATTTGCATTGCAAAACATGTTTGAAATACATTAAAGAGTCTTAATCTATTCAAATGAAGCCACATGTGAAGCCCCCAAGAGAAGCTTCACTATTTACCTGGCAGGCATGGCGGAGCGCTGTGTTGACTATAATAAACTGATTGACACCGCTGTAGAGCAGCTGTTTGGTCAAACATGAGAACAATCAATAGGCTCTCTTTGTTTTGCTCGGCAAACTGTGTCCCTGAGTTGCGGCCCTGCAAAATTTGGTACAATATTTGACGTGCTAATATTGTTTTGAGTGATCATCATTTCCCACTGGGACCACATAAGTGGGTAAACAAATATGGATTATGTGTACGGTTTAAACACTGTGGAGAGCCCTCAGAGGAGCTCCACGGGCAGTTTATGCATGTGCATGAAGCTGCTTGGCGCCTCGCACTCTTCGGTTGGACTCTGGGATGACCTTTACGAGAGCTGTGGTCAAACATGAATCCACATGCAGTCGTGAGTACTGTGTTCATGTGCTGGTCGTTTGTTGACTGTCTTCTCAATGTCACTGAATAGTACAAATAATAAATCAGCATGCTACTTTAAATACTTACATTTAGCAAAAATGAGCTGATAAGTGATTAATTATATAGAAAAATAACAATATTACAATTATTGGAGTTTTAGTGAGGCTGTTTCAGGTTATGGAAACGTGTGTAGCTGTTAGCTTTAGCATTAGCTGAAGCGTTTGTTCTTCACTAAACTCCTGTCAACTCCTGCAGAAATATCTCGATGTTCCCACAATAACAAAGTAGTCCTGCGAGTAACGGGAAAGTTCTACACTTAACAGCATCAGCAGCCTCAAATGGACGTTGGCTTTCTAATAGCGTTCAGTGTGTTGGAAGTTCTCAGATGTTTTATTGCTGCTGCTCCTTTTTCTTCTGAATTCAAATCTAATAAAATCCAACTTTATTTATATAGCACTTTTTCATGCAAAGGCAAATTGCAGCGCAAATTTCTTCACATACAATAAAAATTAAATAAAAACATGCGCACACACGCACGCAGCATGCACGCACGCACGCACGCACGCACACACACACACACACACACACACACACACACACACAAAACACCAACCCCAACCCCAACTACCCGTATCAAAGGAGAGAAATCACCATTGTAAAATAAAGTAAAAAACTGAATGGCAATAAAATCTATTCTATTCTATTCTATTCTATTCTATTCTATTCTATTCTATTCTATTCTATTCTATTCTACTCTATTCTATTCTATTCAAACCTTCAGCACCAATACTGATTGTCAGTATCATAGAGGTGAAACCTTATTGTCGTCTTCCTCCTAAAAGAACGTCTGTATTCATCACCTCAGGTAAATCCAGCTGATCTCTACAGACTTTTTGGCCCAATAAAGACAAAGTGTAAAAGCGCCACACAAATAACCGTGTAAATAACCTAAAACAACAACAAAGCACACACAAGCTTTCCAAAGGCAGCCAGAGAAACATTGCAGGCGGAGGAAGAATCCGTCACTTCATAAAGCTGAGATGAAACAACAGTCAGTGACACAGTACACACAGTACACAGTACACAGTACAGCAGACCCGTTTTACTCAACTTCCAGTTCCTCACGCAGCCGGATACCACAACCTCTGGTTGGACCCTTTTAATGTGAAAATACAGGAACACTAGACTGCAGGATTTCTGAAGGTACCATTAGTGATCAGTATTGTTTGTTGCTGCGTTAGACTTTGGAAAGTAACGTCATGATTCGCAGGCTAACAAGCAGCAAGTATAACATTATGTCTATTTTCACATTACTGATACTTCCACCTACTGAGACACTACACACCCTAATAAATACCATTACTGGAATAGGTGCGTGAGTATACTATACACAGACTAAACGTTACACATGAAATGTAAATAAACTTGGTAGAGCACTGAGCTGGTGGTGTCTGTGTAGATGGAAATATTATGGCGAACATTAGATTCTAATGTATTGTCTTTACGTAGGTACAGCGACAGACAAAGGTCTCCTGCTGTGAATGATGTGCAGTCGCACCACATCCATTTTATTACTGCGCATTACCCAGGAAACTGCTCAGCACGGTGTGAGCTCCCCTCCCTCGCCTTTGTTTTCATTCTGGACGCCACGTCCAAGCGCTCCTGGCCAGCCTGGCGGCGCCCGTAGACTCTGGAGATCGCAGGGTGAGTTTGGTATATTGGTGATGAGACCGTCAGAGGAGTGAAATCCAATATTCACAAGCTGTTGTTGGGTGTAGGATGTTAAACCGAAGCCGTTCTGTATGAACAGAGCAAGAAACTTACAGGACATAACGTCACCCTGGTAATTATTCTAGTGTCTCTCTCGTCTGATAGGTGGACAGCCTGTACAGTGAGTTGACAGAATATTAGTTGGTGTAATCCGGGCCCACCATAGCCTTCACTGCACCCCACCCCCCCACCCCCACCCCCACCCCCCCACACGGAGGTTCATCTCATCGGCTCTGACACCACAACACGTCTGCACAGACACAAAACCCCCGGGAGGAAAAAAGGAGAGCAGGAATAAGAGGTGAGCCAGTAATCAGTGAACACTTCAGCAGTCTAATCAGCATCGCTTGTCTGATGAGGAAGAACACTTCTGGTTTTTGTGGGCAGGAGTCTTCATTAATCATCCTCAAAAGAAACGGCACTCCACCACAACTCGAGATGAGGACCCTCCTTCTCTCTAAACCGGGAAACGAGATGGGAAGGATCTGGGGGAATGATGAGGGATGAAAAGGAATTTGTGCTCATTTCCAATCAAGCCAATCAGCTTTGGTCAGCATTCGCGTCCAAAGGTTTCAGATGATGGCCAGACATCTGCATGCTGGGGTTTGATTGGTCGTCTCACTTTCCCATGCTGCATTTCTCCTGACAGGCCTTTCCAGTTCAGCGGTGTCACTTCGCTCGCGTCAGACTCTGCGGCTGCTCTTTTGCTCGCTGTAAACTCAAATCAACTGACAGCCCACACTGCGGTGGATCTCCGTACCTATAACACTGTCCGGGGTCAAACCTCGAACTGTTTTCCATCTTACGAATTGTATTTCAAGAGAAATTACAGTTCCAGTGACACAAAGCGGCCTTGGGGAAGGGAAAGCATTCAGATGATGCCGTGGGAATTTGCCGCTTCACCCATGCAGTCTGAGGAAATCCACGCACGGAGAGCCATGCTGTCATCGGATCCAATCAGGGAACAGGATGTAATTAATACCACAATGTTATTTAATTAAAATCCAAGCGTGAGTAAAATTCTGTCGCGGACTATTATTTGCAAATCATCACGCAGCCAACTTCAATACGACCCGGGTCTGACATCCATTACATTTTAGAATCAACATGTGATGACTGTGGCAGCAGGTGATCCAGCAGCAGCCTCCCTGCGTCGCTGACTACATCCTGAGTCTGAACTCCACCCTGAAACCTGAGGAAGCCCAGTGGTGTCAGTGCCTTGCTGAACAGTCCCAGGTTCCAGTGGAGGCTTCAGCAGCTCAGACTCACCCTCGCCTGCATCCAGACACCAGAACAGGTGAAGACGAAAGGAGCACAAGCAGCACCGAGTGTGGGAGGATGAAGTACAGCTGACGTTCTAAAACAGTGTTTCCCAACCAGAGGAGGTCCGGGTTGGTCGAACGGTGTGAAAGTTAGATTTCTATTCATAACCACACCATTTCTACACCACATCTGGAAACAGCAGCTCATTTTGACTTGGTGGATCGTGTGAGAGGAATCTGCTGTCCATCAAGAAGGTTTCCTCTCTGATAAATAATAAGTACTGAGGCACAAGCTACCGTGTACTTTTGAACAGATCAGTAGAAATGCAGTTTTGTACATGACAGAGTGAATTTGACTATGCAGGTTGTTTTTAAAAGAGTTTGAAGGTTAAAATACATTAAGAGCACAGGATTGCTATTCACTCCTCTTCTGATATCTGTTTAAATTGTTTGTGTTTAAATTGTCCAGATTTGTTTCTGTCTGCTTCATTACACCATCACTGGCTTGAGTTTAATTTAACTTGATCCATCTGAACTTAGGTTTGGAGTTTATTGTCTTCCTGGTTCAAACCAAACACAGAAAACATCAAAACACAGCCGATCTTTAAACAAGCCATCGTTTTGACTCAGTGGGTCCTCAAACCTCCAGGTTTGGCAAATTGGAAAGTCTTCAGAGTTTCAGGGTTTCCAGGTATAAAGACTTCATCTTCACAAAATGTCCAGGAAGAGTGTGGAGCAGTGGTGTCCAGCTCTGGTCCTGGATGTTTGAAATGTCTCCCTGTTTCAACACAAAATCATCGAATCGTCACTAAACTTCCCTAAGAAATTCCAGCAAGGAGCCTCGGACTCCTGTCAGGAGAAAAACCTGCAGGCAGGCGTCCCTCCAGGACCCGTGTTGGAGACCCAGGGTGTTTATGTATGCAGGAGTAAGAAGGGATTTACACGAGCGCCTCACTAGTTTTGGTTCTAAGTTTTGTCTCAAACATTTTCTACATAAATCTGAAAATAATAAAAGTGCTAATTCAGTCTCAGTTAAATGTCCAGCAAAGTTTCCTTTTCCTCATAATCAACTGATGGACGGAGATTTGCTGAACAACAAAGTAGATAATTTGAGACGACGGAGGACCAAATTATTTTTTCTTTTAGCTTTAGTTTTAGTCAGTTTGGATATTTTGGTCAATTTAGTGGTTTCACTCATTTTTTGACTGTTTAAAACAGATTATTTAAATTTCATCCTGCGTATCAAATATAAAGGTAAAAGCACTTGACTTTGACACACACACACACACACACACACACACACACACACACACACACACACACACACACACACACCCACACACACACTCACACACACACACACACACACTGTTTTGCTGGACTTCATGTCGAACCTTTAAAATGAGGTTTATATAGTTTTATATATAGTTTTGATAAATATACTTAATTTATGAAGTTTCTATCACAATTTACTATGGTGGACATTTCATTTTTGTACCTGATTTTAGCAGTTCCATCCCAGCCATTTGGACCCATTTCTCACTGAACAGAACACAATGGTTCTTCGCACCACTATTGTAGCGTAATGACGTTACATCCCTGCTTCGTTCGCGACCCACATTTTACTGAGCTTTCTGTAGTGGGACCGCGCAACCCGTACCGGCGCGCTCAGGGATGTACTGCAGGGGGCAGCAGAAGGACGACGGAGCCGCGGGTTGCCGACCCCTGGTGTAGATGTTACTACGTCGGTCCAAATATTTCAAACCATTTAGTTTTTCAGTGCAGACCTCTACACACAATACTTTTACAATTGCTTCTCTAAATAATGATAATATTTCTGCAATAGTTGCTCCAAATACAAAGCAACCATTACTCTGAAAGGTTACTCACGTGTGACTATTTGTGCGGCTGAACTAATACTGTGAATAAAGCAGTACTAAACCGTACGGCTTCTCCACACTGTGAGATTTGAACAATCTTTAGTCGTCACAGCCTCTCACCCTGCACCAGAAGAATTTAAATAATCATGTCCACAGACTGTAGGAACACACACACTGACACGCAGTCGCGTTCATGAATGGAACCTCAGCTTTGTGGCTCAGAAAAAGAGAAGGAGGAGAATCTGGACACGGTGGTGACTCAGCATCTATTAGCATCCACTAGCGTTTTACGTTAGCATCGATGGTTGTGGTCTTTCATTTTTTAACAAAACACACTGAATGTAAAGCAAACAGTTTGTTTCCTGCAGCTCACAGCAGCAGCTGACGCTCTGACTCCACAAATATCAGACGGGCTTCTGACCAGAACCTTAGCCGTCCTACAACCGAACACAAAACCTGAGTGATTTGAGCCGCGACCGCGGATTTTACTGACGATTCTCCCACGATCTGACCTTTCATTTCGGTTTGTTTTGTTTCATTTCATTTGTTTGAGTTTCAGTTTGAGTCTTAGCACTGGTTCTGCTGATGTTAAATCAGTAATTTGAAGGAAGATGCTCAATGAATGAAGAATCTGGCCTGTGGACAAATGAAAGTGATCGCGCTTTCAAAGACAAGCTGACGTGTATTTAAAGCTGTGAAATGCGTCACCACTGTTCTTCAGGCTGATATTAATATCACTTAGTTCAGGTGGTCCTCCAATAAACAGGAGTTTAGTAAAATGGTAACGCTAAGAGATGACTCAATGAACAAGACCGCAGCTTTCCAGCTTTTCAAATGCACATTTATATGAGACACTTTTACTTATTTTGCTCTCGGATTGCTCACATTGCTCTGTGAGTTCATTTTGCTCTTTGATTGATGACGTTGTGGATTCTCTTTCAAAAATCTCAATAGTTGAATGTATTTCCTGTGCATCTCTCCGCTCACTGACCATCTGGGATTTTTACTTCACCTTTGATATAAATAATGTCACAGTCCCCACCAGCCAGTGTGCAAATTTTCAAGTTTATTACTTATGTACTATCTGAGCTATGGAGGCTGTAAAAGAGGGGACATGACCTGCAGAAAATGAGTTCTGCTCAAAAATGCCAAACCCTCATAAGTCATTACTTTTGAACTATTCATGCTTAAAATTTTCAAGGATTGCTCTGCACTATTATGTCTTTAACTTCTGAGGTCTGAAAGTTATGCATTAGGAATGCAACGACTTGCTGAACCCTTTAATAGGTCTATACTCTCAAAGCAAGCCTCAGGTATTTCAAGATTTTACAATTAGCACAAGTGATATTATCCTTAAATCAAAGGTCCTTAAAACAATACACAATAAATTACCTTCAAAAGCCCATAGCAGATCATACATTACTTAAAGGGGTCATATTATGCAAAATTCACTTTCTAAAGGTTCTCCAGCAGTACTAATCGTCTCCATACATGGACTGACGTCCCAGAAGTGAAGACAGTCTGTCCTCTCTCTCCCTGGCTTGTTTCAGGTTTTAAAAAGTGTGTTGCTCCAAGCAGCCAATCAGAAATCAAACCCTATATAGTGTCATCGGGGGTTTAGCCAATCCCAATCAAGGTAGGCTCCTCCCTTTGACTCCTCCCACAATTAGGCAGCTCTGCTCTGGCACATGGCACCACGAGAGGAAGTACTTCCTCCTCTTCCCAAGATGGGCATGTGTGGGCGGAGCCAGTCCAGCTCACACAGACACAGCAGATTCTGAATGCAGCTCCTATGATCCAATATTCAAATGGAGGAAAATCAAGGAGAAGCTGGATTTGGGGCAATAAACTTTGAATATTTTTGGACCAATGAGACCATGTGAAAGTGTTAAAAAGCTGCACAATAGGACATCTTTAATTCATCTTTATGGACCTGTCGCATTTTATGGAAGCAGAATCTCCTCAAATATAAAATAAACTTAACCCCTTTGTTGAACATGTACAGTAGAGTCTGACCTTCTGAAGGTTTTCACATATGAAAATTGAGCTCACTCTTGGAAGGAGTTTGTGTTTATGTAATGGAATGTGTTTTACAGCATCTGGTAACATTTGCCTTGTTTATGGTTGGAAATGTTTTCAGCACATTTGGAAAGAAGGCAGAAGTCAGTTCAGCCTGTACCAGTCATGATCCTATCATAGTGGTTTCCTCAGCTCAGGATGATTTATGTTTTCATAGCTTTCACGTTCACAGACCACCTCCCATAATGCATTTTCTTTTTAACTTCCTCCACCAACACGTCTACCTCCATGGTATCACATCTGATTTTGTGCTTCAGTTGGATGGTAAAGTCACGCAAATGAACCAAAGACCTTAATCATTTCAGCAGATCGTCCTCGTGTCAACATTGTGATGCTTGTACAAAACCTGCTTGACCATCCGTTTACATGTGATAGAACTCTTGGTTGATCAACAGTGAACAATCAGGCCCTAAGAGCTGAATGTTATTTTCAAATAACTTGTACTGACGTTGCAACGGCCAAGTCTGATGCCTTGTCTGTGACGATCCAGTTTGGTTTGAGGAACAGTGACAATCTGGTACATCAGTATGTGTTGCACCACAGCTTTTATACATAGTTGCAGCAATTGTTGTTCCGGGTGCCGGGAGTGTTATGGCCATGTCATACTTCATGAGAACAAGTTTGGCACTCCCGGGTCTTGCTGAACAAAATGACATCATTTTCTTTGGTAAGCTACCACTGGCCGGGGAAATTCTGTTTGTGTGTCAAACCGTCCAGACTGAAGTCTCTCGCAAACTCTTGTGTGATTGGTCAGATTTTGGTTCTTTACTTCCGCATTCCACCACAAGTCCGAGAGAGGACGTGTGCATTTTTCTATTTACGCAGTTCAGTGTGCATATTTTAATCATCTTTAGTATCGCTACTTCTACTGAAACTGTTCTGAAAACACTTGATAGGAGAAATAAGATGCAGTTGAAAAGTTAAGACGCCGCGTCACAGACGTGTGGCTGCTGCAAGGGGGCGTGGCCTGCTGCGAGGGGGCGTGGTCGGCAAGTTCGACAGCTTCTTCTCAGAGTATGAACTCTCCTACCAAACGTTTCTCCTTGTAATGGGAGTCTGCAGGGACCTTTACTTCTGTTTAGAATGAGACGTGTTCCTATTGTTGATTGTTTACTGACACCATTTTCCAAAATATCAAATTTCTTAACTTCTGTATTCATCTTTGTTCTGCTGCTTATTTATGTATTTGTATATATTTGATAATCAGTTTGGGGATGTCTGGTAGTTGCTGCTTAGGCTCCTCTGGTTATGCAACCGGCAGTGAATTGTTTGGATCTGTGCGGTAACTGTAACTGGTCAGGGTAACTGTAACTGTGATATGTCATCATCAAGGGTGTGGAACGACTGAATGACATTGAAAGTCGCAGCTCCCAGTCTTTTTGTTCAGTAGGAAACGAGTCCAAATGGCTCTTTGAGTGTTGAAGGTTGCCGACCCCTGGTCTAGACCTTTGAGTCTGAAAGCCCATTTGAATGTCTATGAATGACCCCGGCAGAGGAGGCTGGTGCATGTCACCACTAACACAAGGCTTTATTGTGTCCAAGGGAATCACTTCTGCATCCTCAGACTCGTCCACACTGTTTACAGCATCGAAGTCTTGAAATTCTGATGCAAGTAAATCTGTTCGACAGATACAGTTACTCATTGTAGTTACTGGTAGTCCACTCCGTAGCCAACGGACTCTGAGCCACAAGGCAGGTTACTAAAAGTACACACAGTATGTCCTATGCATACCCGTTTCATATTTAGTTTTTTTTTTTTTTTTTATTTCATTTTAGCATTTTTGACGTGTGAAAACATGTGCAATCACACACACACACACACACACACACACACACACACACACACACACACACACACACACACACACACACACTCACACACACACACACACACACACACACACACACACACACACACACACACACACACACACACACACACACACACACACATCTATAGTTTTACATTCACACCTGGATTCACATTCATTCAGATATTGGCATCAGTTGGCCCACAGCACAGTTCACACAGTTCATGTTCCCTTCAAACTCTATGGTTGTTGGTGCAGATCCAGCTGCTGTTGTGGAGAGAAGTAGAGTCGGTGCCACACACTGCCATACCAAAGGGCTGGATGGTCAAACTGAAGACCTTACTCTGGAGGAGGATATATTCTGTACCCGTTCAATCCTTGACGAATGTCTTATTCTTACGATCTCCGTGAACTTCAGGCAGTCGTTGGAATTCTGCATGCCTCAACTTTTGCACTTTCAAAAATTATTGACTTACGGTGTTCATGGACTCGTCTTAGGGTCTGTAAATTAATAACCTCCATCACAGCAGCCGTCCAACATCTATTCTGCCGTTCATGGAGCCTTCAATCAGGCTGGCTCCAGATGAAACGACAGGCCGTTGCTCTGGTGGCTCGTCGACACGGATGATTGGTTCCCTAATAACTCACAGGAACTGCAGATCACATACATGTCTGTTAGATTCATGAGCACATATAACAAACTGCTAATATTTGTAAATCTTCATGATTATTGGCCTCGCAAAGGGAAGCAGAGAATAGTGAAAGTTGTGTTTTCAATTTACAGCTCGTAATGTTGTTTACATTGTGATTGGGTGCATTTTCTAGTGAAAACTAAGACGTACTTAAAATCGACAGATGTGTGATTACACTGAGGTACACAGTGACTCTTGACAGTTGAGGGAGGAAGTCAATATGTTTGTGTTTATGGCGGCGATGGGATCAATAAGCAGGACATGATTTGCACAAGGGAGACTTGTCAAGAGTCGGGTTAAGGTGATTGCCACGTCATTGTGAAGACACTGAATAATGAGTGTGAAGAGCAAAAGGATGTGTGTCCAATTTCTTCTGCAGTTCTGTTACAAGTTGCTTTGTGTTTCATGTCGATGCACAGCGACAGCTTGTTCACGTTATGTATCCAACTCCATATTCTCAGTGAAAGCTGTGTCCTTCCCCTCTGATTGCACCGTGTCCTATGAGAACTAGTTAAAATGGTAATCATCAGTTAAGCGGAGGCCTGAGAGCCCTTGAATAAAACACAGCCTTCAGCTACAGTTTCCTCAGCCTGTGGACCGCATAGGGGACCGGCTGATATTGATCCACAAAATACCAACGCAGCCACTAATTCAGCCCATGTGTTCACTTGAAAGACTGCAACGGCAATAGAGAACGCAGTCTGTTTCTTTATCGTTCTGCCGACACTTATCTATTTCCCGGAGAGATTTTCAACGAGGCAAAATTTAATTAAAAATCTTATTAAAATTGTTCCTCAACACAACAGTGAATCTTATAAAGGGGGCAGAAGCTCAGCCATATTGACCGTAACGTTCTCTCCGGTGTACCATAAAAGAGTTTGCCCTCTTGTGTCGGGAAGTCAGAGCGCGAGGAAACCTTCAAGGAATCTCTGGCGGCTCTGGTCGGGTCATTCAGGTACACACTTCTTCATTTTACCTTTTTCTCCCTGTGTTTCATCAGAGCGCTGTCTGCAGAATTGTTTTGCGATGAGCACGTCACCATTGACCTTGGGTTCAGCTTTCACTAACCCCCCCCCCCCAGCCTCCTATAAGCCACATTTATTAGGCTGCGGCTGCTTCATATTCATGGCACACAGCAATCCTCAGTACATAAATAAAGCATTCATATAAAACACTCCAAAAATAGGTTACTTCCATTTTGACCCAACCGGAACCTATGTGACCTCTCCACAGGGCTCAGCTTGTTGCTGTTTTTATGCATGGGCAAAGGTACATATTCACTGCCAAGAAAAAGCTAGAAACCGTTGTGGGGACTTGTAAATATCTGGTTTCTGTGCAGCCCAGTTTCAAACACTCCTGTTTCATGCTTCAGCACTTCTTTTGAGGACTTACAATTTCCTCTTTCCAAAATCAGTAATTTTTAAATGGATTTGGCCTTTTTTCGCCTGAAATCTTGCATGCGGTCAGCCCAAGATCAATTCATATCCATGTGTTATTCATAGAATGCCTCAGCAGTAGCGACAGTGCAGCCAGGAGCCGTGGAGAGCCTCTCCCCCGTGGTTACATAGTTCCAGGCAGGCACAGCAATGGGCAACAATGAGAGTGAGACAGCTCGTCTGTGTTTGGCTTCTCTGTAAAGTTAAAGAGGGAAGACCGAAGGACTTTTGGACAACTTCTTACTCCTAGTATTTGTATTTGAACACCTATGACACCGAGTATCTCAATGGACGTTTGATGACAAACCCATATATATATTTATATATAGTCGGCTTCACCATCACCCAGCAATGTGATTGGAGATACAGTAAAACCTGTGATGTAGGGACGCCATAAAATCCAAGTGTACGTGTCCCCTGAAGACAGGAGTCCAGTCTTCAGCGGTCATGAGGACAAACTGTAGAACCGGTTGGTATTGGATCAACCAAACATCAAATATGTTCCTGAATAAAACACATTTTAATACTGAAACAATACAAAGAAATGTATACAAAGTAAATACTAAATAAAATATGTGCATAATAAAGGTAAATTAAAAACAAAACAAAAACAAAATTCATACAATGTAACAAATACAAATATGAACCTAAAACAAACACTAATGTTTATCAGTCGTCCGTCCTGACAGCACGTTGCTCCACCGACCGCAGAACAAAGACAAATCTGTACGCGTGTAGCGTGTAACGTGTAACGTGGTCTGGGACCTCGACCAAGACAGCCTAGGAATGTGATGATGACATGTGACCGCGGCCAGAAAGGTCAGTGGTCATCAGATTGTCCTTCTCCTTGTAGACAACAACAAGGAACAAGGTGTGGCCATGGCAAACGCCAGGGACAAGATGGACAAGCCCCCCCACCCCCCCCCTCCAATGTATTGACATTGTTGGATAGACCCAGACCCAGAGGCCTCAGCTGCTCCTTGCTTATTACCAGAGAAACCAAAAGTGATGAAATGCCTAACAAAGATGTTGATGCCAAAGCTAAAGCGACTCTACCTGTATCATCGTCACCAGCGTGTCTTGAATTGTCCAATGGAGTTCTGCTGTATAGACTCATTTACACTTTACCTTCCCAGTTTTTGCATTCTAATTCATGCCAAACCTTTGATTCCTCCCTGAGCTGATTATAGTTCAGTTTTCCTCTTGATCAGGAGAATTGCAGCAATTCGTTTCACTAGATAAAGTCGGAGAAGCTGTTTCCACATGCTGCTAACGCGAGGAGCAGATGCCATAATTCAGGTCTTACCGACCATCTGTTGCAGTCATTTACAAAACTGTAGTTAGATGCATAACGCTTGTTTAGAAAAGAGTGTGACAGTTTGAATCTGTGTATCCATAAGTGTTCACTTCCTCTAAACTCCAGTGCAATGCCAACGCTGCCTTCAGAGCCATTTTTAAGTTGTAAGCTAAAGACAAGCAATCATTGTGCGAATTTTTAATTTTTTTTCGATCCATTGATGAAAGAAATATACTGATAATGTAGCCTGTAGTCCAGTTATACCAGGAGCAAATGAGAGTGGGGCAATGATGACGATGGGGCAGATGGATGGGTGATAGGAAATCCACTCATTGGGTATTTCAAACTATCTAATACCATGCAAATAGTGACAATTAAAATTTTTGATATATTCTTAATTGTGCGATTTTTTTTTATCTTTCATAACTTTATTTATTTATATGACCTAAATACAAAGTTATACCAAATAACTTTTTACATGGACAGTGATGGCTCTGTCAGACTGCTGTGTGTATGTGTGATTGAACGAAAAACAAACAAGCTTCACAAACAACAAAAGTGTGTATTAGAAGTTACACACTTCAATTCTGAGGAGCTGCAACTTGCAGCTTCTGTTCTTTCTGTTTCTGTTCTAAATCTGCTGCTTTGTCCAGCGACAGTGATCAATAAGTGATCTTCTTTTTGAAGAGTAACCGTCTCTCCATCCTGGACTGTCCACTCAGCTCATCCTTTTCGGGTTGGCCCGTTAGGAATCAACATAAAAACTTTAGGAATCACTGCCTCAAACAACGCTCTCTTCTTTAAATTCCACTGTCACTATGGTGATGAATACTTTCTGAGTACTTCTGTTGCATCAGGCAGAGAAACTTAATAAGCTGTGATCACCCTGGAAGAGAGCAGCCAAAACAAAACAAAACAAAAAGATAAAAAAAACTAAAAACTAATGACATCAGACGACACACAAAATATGGAAAGTCAGATAGACAATGCAGTATACGATGTATAAAATACAGTATAAAAACTGAATTGTGTTGGTCTAATAATCACAAAAAATATCTTTATTTTGTAAATGAGTGGAAATGGTAATGTTTGTCACACATTAGAATGAACTGATGCACCTCGGTGTTTTAATAAGTTAAGTTAAGTTAAGTTAAGTTAAGTTAAGTTAAGTTAACCCTCACTAAAAATCTACATCGGAGCATGAAAGTGACGGGGGCGTCATGATTAAGACATTTTTCCAACAAATCGTTGGTGGCACCAGAACAAGCCAAAGCAGAATAAAATACAAAACATTTACCTCCAGGGGTCCAGGAATGGAAACTGATGTTTGGGATACATGCAAAAGTAAATGATCATGATAAAAAAAACTCTGCTCCCTGGTTACAGCGAGCTCAGTCACTGCTGTGTGAAGACTTATTGGGGGACAAACCACAGTGATGGTGACAAACCAACACAATCCTCCTCTGCTTTCATTCCCTCAAACATTCAGACTCTTCGCTGTAAGTTGTGAATTTGCTCCCGCTGTGGTGGAAGTGCCACGAGGCATCAACATGACAAGACGTTTGACTGGTGTGACATTGATTAAAGTGGTCTCCGTCTCAATTCCCTGACTGTGCAGAAGGATAAAGTGCGTTCTCAGCAGCATTTGCCTGGGCAGAAGGAAAACAGACACCAGGTTTTATTGAGACGTGTTTGGGTACCTGTCATAATTCAGACGGTAAACAAATGCCTGCAGCTTTAATCTGGCGTCGAAACAAACGTCCTGCTGAATCAGGGGAAAGACTGTAATGGGACATGATTGTCACAACCTCTACCATACCCACCTCTAACACATTATCATGTATTCTCTCTGATCCTGCCTTGTAGCCAAGTGGGCCACAGTGGTGCCAAAAGAACTACCAAATTGGACTTGGCATGCCCGGCACACACTGTGCCTGTAGCGCCCGAGTCTCAGCCACTGTGTTTTAAATTCTTTATCATTTCCTGATGATGACGACTTGTATGACCCAACAATTGTTCTGATTTAGAAATCCAGCGTTTAGATAAATCTGGTGTTCTCTGGGCTGACGATGGGTAAAGGAACGGGCATGGCATCGACTGATGACTTCGTCCTCGCCGGACAAGGAAGTACACTCACAGCTGTTACTACTTTAAATCACGAGGGATCGTTCTCAAACATTCTCCCGATCACGTGTCCCTCCATGCTTTTGTAGCTGCCAGTAGGAAGTTTAACTCGGTAAACGGGTCCACAAAGAAGTACAGACACTTAAATCTCTCTCTGGAGGAGAGAACCAACTCAACATATTGCAAAAGACTAAGTAGTGCAGAATACCAATGGATGGATGGTATCTGAGTTTACACATTGAAGGGTCAATACACTATTATACACTGTAAAAATAAACTGTACAAAATGCCATTCATATCAAATAAAATCTTAGGTTGAAAAAATAAATAGGTTGATGTTGAAATGGATTGCTAAATGGAAAATTACAATAACTGGGAAGTGTCAACTCTGAGGACCTTCAAATGACTGCATGATGTGTCATTTATTTATTCAGTTCAATTCAATTTTCTTTATTTTGCTGCAAACATAAGACATCCAGGACACTCTGACAGAGAAACACACAACTATTCCACATGAGCAAACAGGAGAGACGGTGAAAAGAGAAAAGGAGAGAAAAGGCAGACAGAGTTAGAGGGCAGCAAGAAATAACTAGATTCTGTTTTATTTATTATATAATTTGCAGGGTAAAGTGTGAAATTGCTTCATGATTTCGATCCAACGCATCTCACAATTTTCACCTGTAGATAATTCTCACTGGATTTCTGTAGATTATGAAATCTTGATGACATGTTTCCTTCTGTACTCGTCATTCAAAGTGATTGATGAGAAAAGCTGTTAAACTCCCAGAATAATGAAGAAAATGTGACGTCTTTTCCTACTTTATCAGATTTTTAGATTAAAATCACCTTACGGAGGTAAAATGTGCTTTTCCAAGACAAAACATTGAACTCATTATAAGTTTGATGCATCAGCTTTGCCTTTGTTCACACAAATTATAAAGATTTCTACACGAAGGGCTGATTGATCTGGCAGTGATTGTCAATAACTCATGATTATTTGTTTTTGGAAAAAAAGAAATCCCCCAGTCTAACATTGAAAACAAAGTGTCTTCAATTCAAATGGGACTTGAAGAAAAATGTACATGTTTTGAATTCCTCTGGAGAAAGGCTTTGTTGTGAAGGGTGGCGACGACGACGACGACGACGACGACGATGATGATGATGATGAAGATGGTAATGGTTAGCCGTGTTTTAGCATTTGTTTTCTATCTGGAGGGTTCAGCACTTAAGATTATAATGAAGTCTGAGCCGTCGCCGTCCCTCGTCGCGACACGCCTCCCGACGCTCGACCCCCTCGCCCGTACATTAGTGATAATCCTTCGCTCTCCACAGGACCGGGCGCAGCGTTAAGTGTGCCATCCCCCCGAGCGCCACTGGACCCTGTTAGGAACTGGCGGGGGACAAAATGCTCCTTTGGAATTTACCGAACGCCGCCTGCCAGCCGTGGGACGTCATTCATTCTCAGTCTTTAGCCAGTGTCCTACTGATTCTTGAGAGTCGTCCAGTAAAGTCACTCACCTCGCTCGTCCAAATGCACATCTGTGTTGTGACGCGAGTCTTGTGTTTTATGAAACCCGAACCCAAAAGTTGAGGCCTCTTGTATTAATACCCAGACCACGTTGGTTTCTGAGCCCCTGCATTAATCCATGTTCCATAAGGCTTGCTCTATACATAGTACAGGAGAGAGCGGGTGGTGCAGACGAGGAAGAAGGATTCATGAATAATAATGAATAGTGGGGGCCCCGAACGCAGGCTATAAGACTTTTATTGGTATGGGATAAATCCATACTGTAAGCCTCATCTGCTGGGAGCCTTCCCTCCCAAAGCCGGTGTCACCTCTGATCATTTATAGATGCAAAACTCGAGGAAAACAATCAGAGAGGCGCTGCTGTCTACAAGCCGCTTTGCTTAAAACAACCAGAGTGCAAGACAGTGTTCAGGAATGCAGAGAAAATAGCCTCAACACTGTTTTTCACCCACAAAGCAGCAACTCAGTCTCTGGTGCAACGATAAAGACTTCATTCTGACGGTAAAGAAAAAGATCCAGCGTCATCCAGCGTACCATCGGATCCCTGGAGTCATGATGTTAGGCCATCATTAGAAACTCTACAAACTAAAACTGGATTTAGTTGGATGTGTTGGTGGAGGAAGGAATCAAACAAATCAGAACAAATAGAGAAAAAGATGAACACACGTGTTTCATGACCTTCAACAAAGTCAGAGCGGTGTGAAACAGAGGGAAACAAAGAAGGGATGAAACACAGAACAAACATCAGATTAGAGAGCACCGTCCTCCTAACATCCAGATTATAGAGCATCTTCCTCCTCAAACATCACAGTATAGAGCACCTTCCTCCGCTTACATCCAGATTATAGAGAATCTCCCCCCTCTAATATCAGATTAAAGAGTATCTTCCTCCGCTAACATCCAGAATATAGAGCATCTTCCTCTTCTAACATCCAGAGTATAGAGAGTCTTCCACCTAACATCAGATTATAGAGCATCTTCCTCCTCTAATGTTAGATTATAGAGCACCTTCCTCCGCTTACATCCAGATAATAGAGAATCTTCCACCTAACATCCAGATTATAGAGCATCTTCCCCCTCTAACATCAGATTAAAGAGTATCTTCCTCCGCTAACATCCAGAATATAGAGCATCTTCCTCTTCTAACATCCAGAGTATAGAGAGTCTTCCACCTAACATCAGATTATAGAGCATCTTCCTCCTCTAATGTTAGATTATAGAGCACCTTCCTCCGCTTACATCCAGATTATAGAGCATCTCCCCCTCTAATATCAGATTAAAGAGTATCTTCCTCCGCTAACATCCAGAATATAGAGCATCTTCCTCTTCTAACATCCAGATTATAGAGCATCTTCCCCCTCTAATTTCAGATTAAAGAGTATCTTCCTCCGCTAACATCCAGAATATAGAGAATCTTCCACCTAACATCCAGATTATAGAGCATCTTCCCCCTCTAATATCAGATTAAAGAGTATCTTCCTCCGCTAACATCCAGAATATAGAGCATCTTCCTCTTCTAACATCCAGAGTATAGAGAGTCTTCCACCTAACATCAGATTATAGAGCATCTTCCTCCTCTAATGTTAGATTATAGAGCACCTTCCTCCGCTTACATCCAGATAATAGAGAATCTTCCACCTAACATCCAGATTATAGAGCATCTTCCCCCTCTAACATCAGATTAAAGAGTATCTTCCTCCGCTAATATCCAGAGTATAGAGCATCTTCCTCTTCTAACATCCAGATCATAGAGAATCTTCCACCTAACGTCAGATTAAAGAGCATCTTCCTCCTCTAACATCCAGATTATAGAGAATGTTCCACCTAACATCAGATTATAGAGCATCTTCCTCCTAACAATAGATTATAGAGCATCTTCCTCAACTGATCACACTGATCTGAATGTTTTATAACAAGACTACAGTAATAAAGCAGAAATGTGAACATTATGAATTGGGTTCATTAATTGAGTTAATTTTTTCAATTAGATTTTTGTTGTATTTTAAGCGAGTAGTTAAACATCTAATTAGTATTTGTAATCGATTTTCAGTACACTACAACCAAAAGTATATCTCCTGAATACAAACCAGATATGCTTGTTTTTTTTAATATTCTACATTACTTTGCAGCAATGTGTTTTCTCTGTGACATTAAATCGTTTTTTTGTGTTATTTACTGTTATTATTTCCTCTGCTGCAGTCAAAGGAGACCTTTGAGGACAGACCTTAAGATTTCTACATGCAGAATGATAAATAACCAAAAGCATGTGACTCCAAGAGCACCCAAAGTATTTGTGCTGCAAGCGAATAATTAGAATTGGAGTTCACCTTCAGACTTAATGTCTTTCACCTTTATTTTGCAGTGGAGGATGTGCCAAGCACGTCCGCCGTGCTGCAGCGACGGCCTGCTTCAAATTCAAGCGCTTATTCACACCGAGGAGCTGCAGAATGCAATCAGACCGTCCCGCTGATGACACCAAGCAGATCTGGCAGAAGCAGGTGGAGGTTAAGTGCCTTGCTCAAGGGCACCTTCAGGAGATTGCACATGAGTGGAATGGTGTAACTGCTGTGCTTAGTGAGTAAATACATTAAAATGAGATTCAAATTCAGGTTAGCTCTTTAAAGTTTCATAAAAAAGCATCGCTGCCGCGGCTGAAGTCTTTTCGTGTTTCCTGCCACTCAAAGGTTTCATCAATGAGAACGCGGTGGTGAGAGAGAGAGAGAGAGAGAGAGAGAGAGAGAGAGAGAGAGAGAGAGAGAGAGGACAACCTGGAGGGAAAAGTTACAACGGCAGATTGAAGTAAGTCTTGTTAGCATCTTTTAGCATCAATAGCATTTTAGGTTAACATCTTATGTCATTTATCAACAAAACTCTCTCAGAGGAAACCAAACCTTTTCTTTCAAACAAACTGTTTTGTCACCATGACTCCACAAACATCAGACACACTCTGATCGTGGTCGCAGGCTTATGACGGAGCCCTCGGACGCCCGACTGATTTCAGCGGATTTTACTAACGATCCTCGTCTCAGACGGCCGAAAGTCGTGGGATTCTTTTCGTTCTATGGTTTTACTCAGTAAATTATCATTGTTGTTGTTGTTGTTGTTGTTGTTGTTGTTGGTCCTCTTGTCTTCAAAGTGAAGAAACGGGAGAATCTGTCTCAGGACTGGCTGACATAGCCGTTCCTCTCACTCATCTGAGAAATGTCCAAAAGCACACAAACAAATCAGGTTTGTGAGATCTTTGTCTCCGTTATGTCCTCAATCTACTGGTGGTCCACCTCGTCTCTCAGCCGTCCTGATCACTGCTGACCTTTGACCTCCTGTGACCACCTCCTGCTGCCTCTGTTTACTGGGACTGTTTGAGCGTCCCTGATCCCCGCCGCCCCATCACACCCCCCATAGTCTGTCTTATGCCACCATGTGTCGTTTCATGAGGACTTTCATCCTGCAGACTCACACCACCAATACTGGATGTAGATCAGGAGGATTCTACACAATCAGAATCTGGAGGTACCTTACAAAGTGAAAGAAATATCAGTATTTTGCATGTTTTTACTGTAATTCGCTTTTTATTCCTGAGTTGTTTGTTTGTCTTGCTGTCTCCAGTCTCCTCCCCCAGCGTCAGTCCTGTTTCACTGCAGACATGCTGCAATGGAAGGAACTTTTTAAACTCATTTTCATCCAAAACACTGCTGGTATTAGGATTGAAATCACACCTGAGATGATATTTATCAGAGCTACAAGGTGTTTTATTTGGCAGGGTAACAAAAAGCTTCATTCTCTAGTTATATATGTTTTACTGTTATTGTGACTAAAGTCATACAGACACAACGGAATGATTTGGGTGAGTAAGGAAGCCTGTCGGGGACAATCTGCAGGTTCACACTGTGGCTCTTTGGTTTCATACCAAGTGGTGATCCTGGCCTTTTTTAACATTGCTAAAGAAATAGAAGTAATTGCTGATGGATGTGAGTTAAAAACTTTGAGATTTACTGTGAGACTGTATAAATCTATATAACCTGTGACCAGTCTGTGAACAACATCGGAAACGCATAATTATGAATCATATTAAAGATATAAGAAATTTAATTCATAATCTTTTTTCTCCTTTTGGATTGGATCCATAAAAATGAATATATTTGAAGAAACAGTGAACTTGCTTCTCTATCGGACCGCTGTGTGTATGTAGGGATACAGTTCTGGCTCTCTGTATTTGGAAGCAATAAAGATTAAAGTATCTGTTAAAATGCTGCTGCTTTGTGTATTGTGGCTAATCCTCACATAATCCTTACAGTAGAAGTGAACATGTGAACCGTCCGTAGGTACTCAGGTGAACTTCTGACTGGATGTTCAGGTTGGTGATCGTGGCGCTACTTGAAGAACACTCAGTCTGGTTAGAAGAGTTGTATCAGTGTATGTAGGTGTAATCTCACAAAAGAACTCCCAGCAGACAAAAATACAACTAGCAGTTCATTTGCAGTAAATAGCTTGTTATTGTTGTTCTTGGTCCTCCTGAGGGCTGTGCTGAACCGTCCTGCTGCTCCGGTGCTCCGGTGCTCCGGTGCTCCGGTGCTCCGGTGCTCCGGTCCTCTATATGTCGTCTGTCTGTGCTGCATAACAAGCTATAAGTAGAAAACATGTTTTCTTCATGAATTCCCACACATTCTGATTGTGGCTTATTAAAATACATTATCAGTTGAAAAGAAAAACCTCAGTGTCACGTCAACGTCCTGGAACGTGAATACATGTGACTCGACCGATCCGACAGCGGGCGCATGGAAAGACATCAGATACAGATCTGATTTGGTTCCACATGTGATCGAGGCCTGGATCTGCTGTGTAAACAGGCACATGGTCACAAAACAGAATGGACCTGGGTCAGCCTGAACGTCAGTTTCTGGACCTGCCACCATGACAATCCAAATCAAGCCTTCAGAAACTCTTCAGACGTGCCACACAACCCTGGATTTAATATTAATATTAATATTCCAGGCAGGAAAACATGCTTTGCCTGTTGTTTCTGTTCACATTGATGTTCTTGTCGGCCTGATTGCTTTGTGCCTCACTGGAGGCAGTGCGTGGGTCGTCAGAGGGCCGTCAGAGGGTCGTCAGAGGGTCGTCAGAGGGCCGTCAGAGGGTCGTCAGAGGGCCGTCAGAGGGCCGTCAGAGGGCCGTCAGAGGGCCGTCAGAGGGTCGTCAGAGGGTCGTCAGAGGGCCGTCAGAGGGCCGTCAGAGGGTCGTCAGAGGGCCGTCAGAGGGCCGTCAGAGAGTCGTCAGAGGGTCGTCAGAGGGCCGTCAGAGGGTCGTCAGAGGGTCGTCAGAGGGTCGTCACAGGGCCGTCAGAGGGCCGTCAGAGGGCCGTCAGAGGGCCGTCAGAGGGCCGTCAGAGGGCCGTCAGAGGGCCGTCAGAGGGCCGTCAGAGGGTCGTCAGAGGGCCGTCAGAGGGTCGTCAGAGGGCCGTCAGAGGGCCGTCAGAGGGCCGTCAGAGGGCCTGCTGGCTGCTGCGGGGAGGTTAATCATCATCTCCACATTGTGTGTGAGCGAGGTTCAGCTGCGGACAAGAAGAGTGTGGCGGCTGTTCCAGGCTGTTCCAGGCTGCACTGGTCAAAGCACAGGTGACAGCTCCTCCCCCCGCTGCAGACACAACACGCATCGCCCAACCGAGCCTTGATTTCCAGGTACAAATGTCATGCAAATGTTCCTCCAAGGCCTCATTTCAACCACCTGAGCATAAAACACAATTAGACATGTAATCATTCCAGTTAGTCCCAGCCTATAGAGTAACAGCGACCAGTATGAAAACTGACGCCGCTCAGATGTTCTGCTGTTCGTCTCGGTTACCTGCTCCTCAGAAGGAAGAGAAAGTGGCGGCCTCTCACAGGAAGTGCATTCAGAGTCACAGTGTGATGGAAATAGAGAAGAAATCAAACGTGGCATCTTGCACAGGCCTGCCTTCAAACTCCAGGGCGCGACCTTCTCGACCTCCATGAGATCAGCCGCTGGCCTCTGTCGGAGGCCGCCAACGCCTGATTTATGCAGCAGCATCGAAATAATGTGACAGAGACGGGTGTAACAGATATCCTCTCTCGGAAGTTTCTCCAGGACCTCAGAGAGGCCATTAGTGTTGTTTTGAAGTCTCAGGACCGAGCATGTTAAATGGTATGGGCTCTCACAGAGAAGGCTGGCTACAGTGAAGGTAGTGACAGGCCATCGCTTTCCCCCCCGGATGCCCCCGGCCGGCGTGTCGTTGCAAGCACAATCTTGACAGATGGTGAAAGGGGCTGTGGAGTTAGTGTTGGGGCACTGCTACACCAATTTAGTCTGCCTGAGGCTGTTGCTGTTTTCTTGATACGTCAAATTCCCCAAAGGCTTCCTGTGACCGCCTCACCTTGTATGCAGGCTGGGAAAATCAGCACATACCAGAGCTGACATCCTCCAACGCGGCTGTTTGTTTTAATGTCTCTATTCCAGCGCCTTCTCTCTGCCGAGCGCCCAACTGTGTTTCACATGTCTTCCTCATTATGGGCCAGTGTAATGGAATATTTCTGACTGTCAACATCTGTTAAGTTGTCTTTGTTGTTGGGAACTGTGAATCATTGACTTTTTGTTTCCAAATACATTTTGCACATTGCGCTTTACAAGTTTTTTTGGAAAGTAAACTAAATTATTCACAGAAAGACGAACCCACACCCAGACAGAAATGTAAGCAGTTGGCACTAAAAGCAGGAGCTGGTTCAGCAAAACTTCAACAGCTTTTATTACACCACCAAAACAAGAAACAAAATGTAGGTTCAATCGTGAAAACAGTGGCTGCCGACGTGGTGTCGTGTTTGATAAAACATCTCTGTGTGCAAAAGAAATGCTACATTTGAACTCAGGTTACACAAACACGGGGAGCAGTTACCAGAGCAACTGAAGCTCTGTTTGTACGACAGCACTTTGAAGTGAAAACACAAAACTTTCCTTTCGTTTCGTGTGTCCATTTACACGACAGCGCGACTCGGAGCAACTGAAAATGAAACTTTTTGAAAATGGCTCCAAAGGTAAACTTTTCAAAAATGCTCCATTGCAGTCTTTGTGTGAAGCAGAAACGCTGCTACTGCACATGCACACCGCGGCTGTAGTAACTAGTTGTTCTGCACATGCTCAGTAGAGCCAATCAGAACAATGATTCCTCCGTGGTGTCATGACTCAAAGTCCATTTATTTCCTGGACTTGGTAGCTTTATTTTGACAGTCACCATAATAACAATCCAACTTGGTAGTTTTATTTTGACAGTCACCATAATAACAATCCAACTTGGTTCTTTTATTTTGACAGTCACCATAATAACAATCTAACTTGGTCCTTATATTTTGACAGTCACCATAATAGCAATCCAACTTGGTTCTTTTATTTTGACAGTCACCATAATAACAATCCAACTTGGTTCTTTTATTTTGACAGTCACCATAATAACAATTCAACTTGGTTCTTTTATTTTGACAGTCACCGTAATAACAATCCAACTTTGTGGTCTGTCCACGAGAATGTCCGTGTTCTCCCAGTGTTATTGTTTAGAGCTCATTGTGTGTGTGTGTGTGTGTGTGTGTGTGTGTGTGTGTGTGTGTGTGTGTGTGTGTGTGTGTGCTTTCACTGCAAAAACAACCAACAGCACCTACTAGTGGCCTGGCATGTTAACTGTATAATGTTCAGTGTTTCTGCTGTTGCTGTGTAAACAAACATTGTTTTTAAAACCTGGTCTGGTTCCGAGCTGAATTCTGCTCATTTTGTCGTTCCGTTTTACTTTCTTTTTACAGACAAGTGAAGCAGGATTTTCATCTTTTCAGGGACGATTGAACGGCCGGGGGGGCGTGGCCGATGAAGAGCAACACGTCATCACACGTCAGAAGACGCTCTGAGGAAGAATGCTGACTCAGCCCAAACATGACAGCCAGGTAAAAACATCCTGCTTCACTTGTTTGTAAAAAAAAAGTCCTGCACCTCCATCATCCCTTTCTGTTCTGAGCTGAGGCTTGTCAAACCCCGTAACCCCTCTTTAAATAAGAGGCTTTGGCTCTAATCTAATCTTGTGCACCAACGTGTCTTCGTCTCATGTATCTACTCTGTCTCTGAAGTGTTCTTAGTCTTGCTCTGAGGAACTCTGTCGCTGGTCCATCCTCACACTGGTGATCTTCACCACGTCACTCCTTATAGAGAGGTTGAACACTGACGTAGAGGTTTGCACTCCTGCCTCATTGTCAGAAGGTTGTGTAGTTTGTAGTTTGCATGTTCTCCCTGGAAGTACTGAGGTTTTCCTCCCAGTCTACAAACATGCATCCAGCCTTTTTAATTACCTTCAGTACAATCAGGAGTGTGTGTCACTGCCTGGATCTTCGTTTTGAAGTCGGCCTGGTGGCCAGTCCGGGATGTACACTCAAATAAACATGTCTGCACCAACATTTTACTAAATAAATAAATAAAATTACATACTTTAGTCAGTAATAACTAGTATTCACTCGTAACTATTAAAGTAGATCCACTCTACACTGGTGAAATGATGTCATTCAGATATGAAGACGTGTCCTACAGAAGGTCTGCAGGTTATTGTAAAGTAAGTGTCGGTAATGGAGGGCTGCTTGCTGACATGATGGATGTGAGAGAAGAGACATGGAGGCAGGAGAGGCTCCTGCTGAAACAAGATAAAGAACTAAAGAGGGAAGTCAAATACCCGGGTGATGATGTTCATGCAGATGTGTCCTGAACGCTGATCCAGTCACACGTCAAGTTGTCTTTTAACTTATTGTTGATCAAATTAGTGAGGGCTTAATGCCTCTGTGTGAAGATATGTGCTGACAGGTTCTTGTTTATGGACAATAAGTGGTGAGGATGCGCTCGTTTCAGGGGCCTCACCAAACCATGCAAAATTAATGAGTCGCCCAGCAGAGATAACTGCGCTGCATTCTTAATGCAGTTCGTCACCAGTGGGGCTACTGCAGCGTTCTCCAGGGACATCGATTAGCAGGAGATGGAGTGACAGATGACACCCCCGGGGGAGAAAAAAAAACAAGACTGAGGCAACGCTGTTGCGGCTGTTGTCCACTGAACACACTCATCGATATGTCATTAAATAATGACAGCGCCTCAGGCTGTTTAATGAAGTGTTTGCAATGTGATTTGGTTCTTAATAGCAGAGGCATTAAGCAGTATCAGGCGCTCTCCTCCTCTCCTGTATACCAAACAGCCAAAAGCTCCTAACGCACAATTACCAATCCGGTCAGACTGGATTTAGACGATGAAGCTGTGAAAAGCACAACGGCCTCGTCTTCACCCGCCTCAGCTTTACTACTGTATAAAAAAAAAACACAATGCTGAGTGAGATCTGTCATCTGTGGACTCCTTCTTTTAGGAATCAGAGAGGAAGATTGGAAGCGGCGATGCAGGTTGAGCCTGACTTCAAGAACTTCCGCCATCATTACTCGCTTCAATCTCCACAGCGCTGCCACGGCGGCCAGCGCAACTGCGACCTCGGTCCAGCTCAGTATCAACTATAGAGGCAGTGAATGCTGAATATTGATAGAACATCGAGCCAAAAATAGCATCTTCCACATCTGCTTCAACCAAATTCACATAAACAGGTAACTACATTGAACACATACACAACACATACACTGTGTTGGCCATAGAGTGATTAAGTTAAAGTCTGATGCTGTTTGGACACTTTATGGATCAAACGGCTAAAATGTAGAATGAATGGGAGCAAATGAAAGTGAAAGCTTGACAAGGTTCGAGCAGTGAAAGATTTGTTTTTGGTACCAAAGATGAACAGAACCCCTGCAGGTGTGCAGTTAGTGAGAAAAATGTAAAAGTAAAGAAACGTATTAAACAAAACTAATCATACTTTATTAGTCCCCTCGGGGAAAATCTTTATTCTGCATTGACCAGTCCGACTTCTAGTGAAGCCTCGAGGCCGCCGCTGCCCCACAATAAGGTGTTTGTTTGGAGACAAACGGTGCAGCCAGAGTGGCCCGTGTGACGGTTCCATGTAGGGCTCATTACTGGTTTGGTCGTACCGTCCTGGGGCTCCAAGCCAATCACTGGAGGAAAAATACTTCCCCTGTCCACAGGGGGCGCTTTGGTCCATGTGACGTGAATATCGTCATCCACCGCGATGCATGAGGGTCTGTGACGGCTCCTCTGTGGTCGACCGCGGGTTGCCAGGTCTTTATGTGGACTGAGCCACCGACCGCACACACACCAGAGCACCGGACAGCAACGATGGACGTCAACTTCCAGGAGATCCGCCGGCGTCCCCGTCCGTACAATCCCAGTTTAACAGGACATAAAGATAGTCAGATGACCCAGAACTCAGAGGAGAGCGCCCGCCAGCAGGAGTGGGGATCTCTTCAGGATCGTTCCGTTATGGAACACATCGACCTGAATTCACTCTTCATCCAGTGGTTTCTGTGTCTGACTCCATCACTACTGCCTTCTGGAGTATTACAGTCATTGATAGTTTTACTCTGCTGAATAAAACACCTTGTTAGGACGGATTGTGAAGACCTGTCGTCATTCTTTTTGACCTTTATTACAAACTTTATTCATTACAAACCTTTCTGTATGTTAGAGAGTTTAATATAAAAACAATATCATGAGTTTCACACAAATGTCGTCAGGACGTGAATATCTTTATTCATATAGTGGTCGTGTACTGGCCAGCCAAGCACTGCAGTTAAAGAATCTTCCGAAGCAGCGCCGCGGTGCTCAGTGTTCTACTGACGGGCTTTAGTTTTAGCTTTTCACACTGTCCCAGACAACAAACCCACGGATGACGTTACATCTATACTCTCTTTATGTACAATCTGAATATATAAAAGCTTCTATATTTACATACTACATTAATATCTGCACGCTACCGACTGCCTGTTCTAGTTTTAATTGTATTTCACCTTTTAATTTTGAAACTGTCCTTTACACCATCTACTATTGGAGGGTTTCAGTAAAACTCAGTGAAGTATTGTGCGATCCCAGCTAAGCCTTTGAGAGAATGGTATTCCCTGCATGAGTTTAAACTTGGTAGAAAACATGGTGCATCGGGCAGTTGTTTGCAGAGCCTGATTTGGTGACGGTTTTTGGGGGAGGGAGGTGCAGAACAGAAGAGGTTTTAACATCAAGCCAAAGCTTTTTACTCATGTGAATATTTAGAACAGAATTTAATATCAGTGTGGTGTGGACAGGTCCTAATTCTAGAACAGACGTCCTTCCAAAAGCACGACTATACCAGTATCACTCTGAAGAAAAGAGTCACCATTTCCAAAGGTTTGAAATAAGCAAACAAACAAAAAAATAGAAGTTGGTTGTAATCATTACAGAGGACGTGTTTGAATTCATTAGGCATGGCTCCGATCAAAGTCTTGCCCGTAGGAACATTTAATGACATGCTGATCCTCTAATGAAGTAAAGCAGAGACGCTCGATCGGCCCCGTGCTGATTCAGGTTGCAGAGGGAGTTCATGGTCTCCAGAGGAAGAGTCTAAAAAAAGACTGGCGCTGAACCTTCCTTCTGCTCGAGCACAAGAAATGCTTCACACATCCTGGTGAATACCACTGAATGCATTTATGCTCTCAATGAGCTTTTCCATTAGCGAGCTCATCTCCGTTTTAATCCCCACCAGCCAAACAGCTGTAAATTACCAACAGCCGGCTTGATGGTGTTTGTGAGACAGAAAGTTTGAACCGTATTTAAGTGCAGCTCGTGGCAACATTTGATGCCTCATCACTTTTATATGACTACAGTTTGACCTCGTGCCTTTACGCTTCTGTCTTTTCTGGTTTAAAGTGCCTAACCAGCGATTGGAATTCATGCTTAAAGGAGAACTCTGAGGTTTAGCGTGATCTTGGGTAAGGCTGCAGATTACAGATGATTCGAAACGTATCCTCCGTCCTCCACCTCTGCAAAGACAAGGATAACCTCTCAAACTTGGTCAAACTCTGTGTATGTATGAAAAGTTTAGTTCAGTTTGTCCATTCGAAGCAACTCTGGAAATGGTGGAAGATAACCCAGTGTGAAGGATCCAATCTGAGTCGATATGAACAGCTCCGTCTGAGGAGAGGGTTTCCTTTGTTTGAGTTTGCGGGGATACCCTGGAACATCCATGCATTTACTCTGTAGTCCACACTGCAGTGGCACTATGGACAACAAAACTCCTGAAACTTCATCCAGCCACCTCTAGAGGAAACAACCTCAGCTTGATTTTCTGGGTGTGGATCGGCTGTGAGTCGTTTTTAATAAACAATCAAATCACAAAAGAGAAAATCCATCTCACCTGCTGGTATCTGTGATGTCATTCCTTCCATCATGAGCCAATGTTCAGGATGTAGACGGGCCGGGACACAGAGCGCTCCCGGTGGGTCAACGTGGTACAGGCAAGCTCTCTCTGCTTCCTAAACCCATGATGTATCTGACTGCAGGGCATCACGATAAACACATTTTTCATTCCTTTAAAGAGCAAAACATTTGTTTTGTGATCGACTGGTGGCTTATTCAGTAGGATGGATGGATGCATGGATGATGAAATACACTATGATGGTCTTCCCAAAGACATTTATTTGATTTCAAAAGTCAAGAAAACTGGAAAGAAAAAGTGAATCTTTGAAAACTCTTTTTCACCGAATCACATGATTAAATTTCCTCTCCGTGATCTCGTCTGTAACGAGCTGCAGACCTTCAGCTGTTGACAACGGTGATCGGCTCCACGTGCCACGATCCCAAGAACTTGGATTAAAGTGTGAAAATACACTCACTGGCCACTTTATTAGGTCCACCTGTCCAACTGCTCGTTCACACAAATATCTAATCAGCCAATCGCATGGCAGCAACTCAATGCCTTCAGGCATGTAGACATGGTCAAGACGACCTGCTGCAGTTCAAACCAGCATCAGAATGGGGAAGAAAGGTGATTTAAGTGACTTTGAAGGTGGCGTGGATGTTGGACCTGCACCCACAAAACAAAGGAAGAAGAACTTCACAAAAAGTGATTTGGAGGTACTTCTCAAAAATATCCTCTATGGCTCGCTGCCCTGCAGTACCAACAGTGACGCACGGATTGCACACTTTATGCACAGGGTTATTAATATAACTTCTTTGCACACAGACTCAAAGAGGGGCTCGTTCCAGCAAGAAACAGTAAGTCAATGACTTTAACCTCTGACTAGTAATGATGCTGTGAAGACAGGAGGGTATTTGGGGTCACATGCTCAAAGTGGATCACTGGGATCAATATTGGGATAATTCCGGGAATTAATGTGTACGTACCCTTATCACATGATTCCCTCAGTCATTAGTCTCATGTGTGTCCCCCAGGGGGTCCAGAGCTTCATGTTGGACACTCTTTCATCAACAGAACTCTCAAAATCTTCTCGAAACTAAAGTAGATGCTGAAAAAGTACTGGAGGTTCTACAAAAGCGTCGCGCCTTTCTCCATGAACACGTAACTTTCCTGTAAGGTGAAACCAGCAGGCTGAAGCATTACGATGAAAGTTGTGGATGTCAGAGGGGAGACGGAGCAGCGAGGAGGAGTGTGTCTGTGGGCTGGCAGATTGTGAACACACCACTTGCTGTATGATTAACTGGGGGTTTATTTCTCAGCACTACATCAAGACACAGATGCAGTTCATCAATTTTCTGTAGGAAGAGGCTGACAGCGTAATTAACCACTTCCTTTAGCTCTGCAAATAAACAATCATTACTCATGTTTGCATCTGGATGTAAAGCTGCGTAAGTTGGCTCCCCAAATAGAAACAAGCAAAAACAGAAGGACAGGAAGGGAATATTCTGTGAAGTTGAACAGAGATTGAAAGTGACTGTTCACATGAGATCATAGCTGCCGGTGTCCTTGTCGGGCTGGTCGTTCTCCAGCAAACAGCATGGAAGCAGATTCATCCTGGGACGAGAGCGTCGCTTCTGACCCGCGACAGTTGTTTTCTCTTATTTTTCAAAATTCACATTTCTCCCACCGCTCGCATCTCTATTAGCGAACAAACTATTTAATTTCCTCCCTCATTGTCATAAGTTACGATAAACAGGCAGAACAAAACACCTGCTGGAGGGACTCCAGGATATGAACAACATGCACATGTCATATAGGCGGCGACCGTACAGGGCGAGCGAGCCAGCGGGAAACTTGGCACAAGTGACGGAGATATTAAATTACAAGCTGTCAGTCTGTTGCTTCTGTGACACTGTCCAGAAACATCCCAACTCCTCTGCTCACTGCAGCTGATATATTTAGTCCACAATTGCACGTGTGGCTCCATCGAATTTTCTCAAAAGCCACAAAAACACATTTCCAAAGCGGTGGGAAAGTATGGTGTGTAATTATAAGAGTTGCTGGTTGAATGCAGGACGACATGAGGGACGTGAGCTGCAGGAAATGACCGTCGCAGGAAAGGTAGCTGGTTGATAAATGGAAAGATCTACAAAGGTGTGTAGTTCCAAGAATTTACAGAGCTCATATTATGTCAAATTTACTTTCTACTGCTTTTCCAACAGTACTAATCGTCTCCATACCTGGACTGACGTCCCAGAAGTGAAGACAGTCTGTCCTCTCTCTCCCTGGCTTCTTTCAGTTTTAAAAAGTGTGTTGTTCCAACCAGCCAATCAGAAATCAAACCCTATATAGTGTCATTCGGGGGTTTAGCCAATCCCAATTAAGGTAGGGCCTCCCTTTGACTCCTCCCACAATTAGGCAGCTCTGCTCTGGCACATGGCACCACGAGAGGAAGTACTTCCTCCTCTTGGAGACCAGGAGGAGGAGGAGATGAAAAGCTGGAGGATAGGAGAACTTTAAAGTGATTACTTCAACCCTATAGTAGTATTGATGCTCGCTGTAGTTTTAGCTAAACACACAAGTCTTGTTAAGATTCAGGGCGGTTGGCAATATGAAGGCAACAAACAATCAAAAACTTAAAATATGACTAAAAATAAACTTCATTATATCAAAAACTTTCACAGAATCAACTTTGATGGTATGAAATGCCTGATAAACAAACATTAGAAACTCATTTCATTTCAAACCCCACGAACAACAAATCACAAATTACAACAACAATCAGACTGAGGCTACATTTTTTGCCTTTTAGTTTTAATGACTTTCCCTCCATTGCCTAAGTTAGCGTTGTTTTGTCTCAGATAGTCAGTTCTCGGTTGTTTTGTAATGAAAATAGCACATACTAGAAGGTTTGTAATGACCTGAGACTAAACTAGATCACAGCAGCGCCTGCAGGACTACATAAATGATCACAATTGTTTTTTGGTTTTTCTTTTTGCTGTATATGTGAGGGAGTGAATCAGTATTTGGCGTGAGCACCCTGTTCTTTAACACAGCAGTTCTCCTGGGTAAACACACAGCTTTGCAGTGCATTAAGCAGGAGGTTCTATGCATGAGCATCCACTGACACATCAGCTCTTTATAACTGCGGCGGATGTTCGGGCCCATTGTGAAAGACTTTCAAGACTATTTTCTCTTCCGAAGGTATTGTATGCTGAATAAAAGCCTCATAGAATAAAGTGCCTGAAGCAGTTGTGGAGTACTTTAGAGAAAATAACCTGCCTGCATTGTTCCCCACTTTATTTATTCATGTCCACTTTATGTTGCAATATTTAGAACAGCACTTGGACACATTCTCTACAGCACACTGTAAGTGGAGCTGTTGTTTTCTATTGTTTTTTCTGTGTTCTATGTTTGGCTGCGGCGCTAATTAGCACACCTTCATCACACCCCACTGAAAAAAGAAAATACTTGGACCAACTTAAGTCATTGCTTCAATTGGTAACACCGAAATGAATCAAGTTCTAAAAACTTAAGTTAATGACTTATTCAAATGTCTTTCCAGTGTAGTCTGTCTGACCTGTCCCACCCGGCGCCACGCAGCGGTCCAGAGGTCCAGTCCTCCAATGTCTGCTCGCCATATAGACCAGGGCTCTGCAACCTTCATCACCAAAGAGCCGTTTTTTGTATTATTTCTACCAAATAAAATTTGTCTGAAATCAAGAATAAACAAAAAATTGCATTCATGACATTTTAGTTATAATTTAGATATACTTGACCGTACATTTTTATTTTTACTTCTGTGACTCTTTTCAGCAATTTTATTTAAATTTTAGCTTCTTCTATCATGGATTGCTGTCACTTTAGCCATCTTATGCTTTAGAAAATGTAGATATTGATAGACGTTGTGCATTTCCTAATAGGTGGAACATTATTCGTTATACTAGCAATTCTGAGCCTTCTTTAGTGATTTTATAATTTCAGTTTTTTTCAGATTTTATACAAGGTGTTTACTGTTCTGATTCTCTTCTGTTCCTATCTTTTCCCCACGGCGAGTTCAGATTTGTTTGCTTTCCAACATGTTTGTTAAATTCCTCCAGCAACACATGGCGTTGTGTTTTATTTGGTGCTTGTTTTGTGGAAAGAGTGTCTCAACCCTGTTGGTTTGTGCATGTTGTTACTCTGGTATTATTCTTAGTTGATCACTCCCCAAACAAATGGAAAGCCTAATCACTTTAAGTGAACATACAACATTGCACGCTTCACATTATCTATCTTAATAAATCAGACCCGAAGACGTTTCATACCTGAGGGAGAAAAGAAAACTGTGTCAGGCAGGGAAGCAACAGACGCTTCCATAACTGCTGCTGATTCAGATTAAAGAGATTACGAAGGATCATCTCTGCATGATTAGAGATTTTAAGGAATCGTGGGCAAAAATGCATTTAATTTACGCACAATATATTCCAACACTGAGTCTAAGTTCACTATGAAAGCAGGACTACAAGATTAGTACATTGACGAAAACATTTTTAAATTGAAAAAACCCCAAAACTATATATATATATAAAACCTCTGACAAGCAGACCCGGTAAGAGAGACACCCTGTACTGGATGGACACGTCACTGTGCACGGACACATATTTAATGGTTAACACACCTTAATGAGCGATATATATATATTTATATTACCGTTTAAAAGTTTGGGGTCACCCAGACAATTTTGTGTTTTCCATGAAAAGTCACACTTTTATTTACCACACCAGCTGTAAAATGAATAGAAAATATAGTCAAGACATTGACAAGGTTAGAAATAATGCTATTTATTTGAAATAAAAAATTTTTCCTTCAAACTTTGCTTTGGTCAAAGAATCCTCCATTTGCAGTAATTCCAGCATTGGAAGCTCCTCCCACAAGTTGGACTGGCTGGACGGACACTTCCTGCGTCCCATACGGTCAAGCTGCTCCCACAACAGCTCAATGGGGTTTAGATGTGGTGACGGTGCTGGCCACTCCGTTACAGATAGAATACCAGCTGCCTGCTTCTCCTCTAAATACTTCTCCACCCTCTGGAGGTGCTTTGGCTCATTGTCCTGCTGGAGGATGAAACTGGCTCCAACCAAGCGCTGTCCTCAGGGGACGGCATGGCGCTGGAACATGGAGTGATAGCCTTCCTTATTCAAAATCCCTTTTCCCCTGAACAAACCTCCCACCTTACCAGCACCACAGCAACCCCACACCATCACCTTACCCCACCTTACCAGCACCACAGCAACCCTACACCATCACCTTACCCCACCTTACCAGCACCACAGCAACCCTACACCATCACCTTACCCCACCTTGCTTGACAGGTGGAGTCAGACACTCTTCCTGCATCTTTTCAGTTGTTCTGCGTCTCACTAATGTTCTTCTGTGTGATCCAAACACCTCAAACTCCCATTCCTCCGTCCATAACACTTTTTTCCAGTCCTCCTCTGTCCAACGTCTCTGTTCTTTGTCCATATTAATCTTTTCTTTTATTATCCAGTCTCAGATTTGGCTCTTTCTTTGCCACTCTGCCCTGAAGGCCGGCATAGCGGAGTGGCCTCTTCACTGGAGAAGTTGACTCTGGCGTTTAGCGGGTACTATTTAATGAAGCTGCCAGTTGAGGACCTGTGAGGCGTTTACTTCACAAACTAGAGACTCTAATGTACTTCTCTTCTTGCTCCCACTTCTCTTCCTACTCTGGTTAGAGCCTGTTTGTTCTGTTCTCTGAAGGGAGTAGGACACACCGCTGTAGGAAATCTTCAGTTTCTTGGCATTTTATCGCATGGAATAGCCTTCATTTCTAAGAACCAGCGCAGACTGTCGAGTTTCACACGAAAGTTCTTTTTCTGGCTATTTGGAGCCTGAATCCACCCCACAAATGTGATGCTCGAGATCCTCAACCTGCTCAAAGGAAGGTCAGTTTTATAGCTTCTCTAATCCGCTAAACTGTTTTCAGCTGTGCTAACATGATTGCTCAAGGGTTTTCTAATCATCCATCAGCCTTCTGACACAACGAGCAACACAATGGAGCATTAGAACACTGGAGGGATAGTTGCTGGAAATGGGCCTCTATACACCTCTGTAGTTATTGCACCAACAACCAGACATTTGCAGCTAGAACAGTTATTTACCACATTAATAATGTATAGAGTGTATTTCTGATTAGTTTAAAGTATCTTCATTGAAAAAAACACTGCTTTTCTTTCAAAAATAAGGACATTTTGAAGTGACCCCCAAACTTTTGAACGGTAGTGTATATATATATATATATATATATATATCTGTGTGTGTGTGTGTGTGTGTGTGTGTGTGTGTGTGTGTGTGTGTGTGTGTGTGTGTGTGTGAGTGTGTACTTTTTATACTCCTTTGCTCACATTTACTCTCAGATACTCAGGTTCCTCAAACAACCATCTGTTTGATGTAATTTTGTGAATACTTTTTCAGTAGATGACTTGTTTTTTTTGTCTCAGTGTGTTCACGCTGTGATGACCTGTACTGAAGGCATCCTACAGTTACCTAGAACCATGTCAGACGTCCTGCAGCCCTTTGGGTAAAATAACAAAGTAGATGAACGAAGGGATGGATGGAGGGAGAGATTGACGCTATTGGTTACAGCCATGAACACAACCCTGACTCCTCCACACTAGTTGAGATTGTGTTCTGTCAAAACACTTTCTGTTTCCTGATGATATTCTCCATCTGAGCTGACCACCACTTATATGAAGCAGTTATTTTCATCCTGGCCGTTGTACAGAAACTCTC
Organism: Lipophrys pholis; assembly: GCF_963383615.2. Classification (NCBI taxonomy): domain Eukaryota; kingdom Metazoa; phylum Chordata; class Actinopteri; order Blenniiformes; family Blenniidae; genus Lipophrys; species Lipophrys pholis. The sequence goes on along the minus strand of NC_137649.1, from coordinate 2,788,025 downwards.
CCAGCCTCGTCTACAATCTTGTACGGATGGAGAAAGCACAGATTTTGTCTTTGAGAGACGCCCACACAATCTAACAAATTCTTATCAGATAAAGCTGAATTTCCAAATCCTGTTTTCTCCAAATCCACCCCTCGAATGTCTTAGCATGCATGCATTGAATCCTTTTTAAAAGAAACATTTTGTTTTGGTACATCTGCTCTTATTCTGTGGTGCTGTCAGTTCCCACAAATTGCCCTTGAAAGCCACAACGGAGACTCAGCTCTGTGAATCTGTGGCGATCGGGGAGACGTTTTGAAAAGAACTGTTTATTTACGGTGTATTGAAAGAGGCCTGTGCTTTTCCAGGAGTTGCACAACTTAATTCACCCTCTTTTGAGCATTCTGAGCGCCTTTCAGAAGCGCATTTGAAGCCGATGTGACCGAACGCTCATCAGCCATCGCATTCATGGGCTCCGTGTCCTTTGACAAATAGCACTGATCACATCGCGAAAAGGTCTCATTTGGCAAGTCGGAGCATCTGGATGATTGATTATAATGATAGCTAAATTGCAAAGGAAAAGTTGCTTCTTGTTTTTGCAACCCTCCATACGCAATGAGTGTATGGCAACGTAACTTCTATGCTGAATATGACTTCCTTCCAGCTTTCCCACAGGGAAAGAAAACACTCTTCCAGAAGCGTTTCCCACTCCGGAGCCTTTCGGAGGGAATGGAAGCAGGATATGTTGTGGAGTATTGCTGCAGCATCCCAGCTGCTTTTATTGCCATTATCAACTCCTAAGAAAAGAGTGGAAGTTTGGGGGGGTTGTCCTGTCCAGGTCACTGACTTTGCGTGTATTGTCTTCAGTGCAACACTCTCGGAGTCTTCAACTTTTGGTTGTTTCCTCAGGCTGACTGCTGCAGCCTGCCTTCATTTTTTATAAGACTAATGGACTCCCACACTGTTTCTGCGCCTGTCAATTTACCTTCCGAGCTCGCTGCCTTATTTATAGTCATGTGTTGCCTGCGGTGATGTCCATTGTCTTTTGTGGAGAAACACGCAAACAGCAGAGAACGTGAACAATTACCCTCGTCTTCCTCCTTCCTCTTCTTCTTCTCCGCTCACTGATTCAGCTTTTCCATTTCCCCCGGTCGGAGCCGCACAGCTCTTGGCTCTTCCTGACAAAACACCCACGGGTGACCCAAAATGTCACGCCGCTGGTTTTCCATCATGGCTGACCGTATGAAAACGCATTTAAGGCTCATAAACTGACCTCGGCGGGGCTTTTAGAACACATGGAAGCTAGATTGGGTGCAGTATTTTTATCAATACATCACTGCCACTCTGGGTTCAGTGGTTTCACAGTTGTTCTTTGCACAGTTTTAAAGAAGAACGTGGATTCTGTCTGCGGCACAAAAGTTAGTACACTGCAGAACTTCAAGAATATTTGTAATGAAAGTGATATAAAGACAATAATGAAGTGATTTGTTAAATTGACAAAACGTGCACGGCAACATATTTAAAAAGAGGTTTATGAGTGTGACACTCAGTGCTGGACACTGGATCGGTTGGTGCAGGTTGGGGTGTTTGTCGACACGCTGGAAAGGCAAGAGGCAACTGATAAATCCAAATATTTTGAAAAAGGTTTTAAAAATCTTTTTAGTTAATTCACATTATATTATTTAGAGTTATGTATTTTTGTAAAGAAAAGTCTGCTATTTAATCATGGAGAAGAAGAGGATGGATAAATAAACATGTTTCCCTTTTGAACGTGATTCATTTCGACTCCCTCAGACAAACTAAAAAGTAAACCATTTAAATATTTCCAGGCCACCGAGGATCTGAAGTTCTTAATTATGTTGTAATGTATAATGTATGTAAATACATCATGCGAAGTTGTGATTTCACACTATTTTGAAAAGTCTGAAAAAGGTTTCTAAATATCTTCACTTTCAAACATAAAGTGAAGTCAAGTCAAGTCAAGTCAGCTTTATTTATACAGCACTTTAAAACAGCTGTGGCTGAGGCCAAAGTGCTTTCCAATAAAAGAGTAAAATAAAAAAGTACAGTAAAGAGTAAAAACAGTGAAATACAATAAACAAACAATAGATTGGCAACAATAAAACCAGGGACAGAGTCTCAAACATGGTTAAAAGCCAAGGAATAAAAGTGGGTTTTAAGATTAGTTTTAAAAGTGGACAGTGAGGAGGATTGTCTGACGGGCAGTCGTAGCTCATTCCACAACAGAGGGGCTGCAACAGAAAAGGCCCTGTCCCCTCTGAGCTTTCGTTTGGACCTCGGTACCTCCAGAAGAAGCTGATCAGCTGACCGGAGGCACCGAGCAGGGGTGTAGGGGTGGAGCAGCTCAGAGAGGTAGGGCGGGGCAAGACCATTCAGAGATTTAAAAACAAATAAAAGAATCTTAAAACGAATTCTAAAATGCACAGGCAGCCAGTGGAGAGACGCCAGAACGGGTGTGATGTGCTCCCTCTTACCTGCTCCAGTTAGAAGGCAGGCTGCAGCGTTCTGGACTAACTGGAGACGAGCGAGGGACGACTGGCTGACTCCAACATAAAGTACTGCGTTACAGTAATCCAGCCGGGATGTAATAAAAGCTGGATTACTGTTTCAAAGTGCTGCTGTGCCAGAATGGTCTTTACCTTTGCCTTCTGAGGAGGAAGAAGCTGGACTGAACCACTGCCCTAATCTGAGAGTCAAATTTAAAATCACTATCCATTCTAAAACCTAGGTTCAAAACCACTGGCTTCACATGTGGAGCCAGGGGACCCAGGTCAAAATGAGGGGGTTTACAGGAGCCACTGGGCCCGAACACCATCACCTCAGTTTTGTTTTCATTAAAACTTAAAAAGTTAAAAGCCATCCAGGCTTTAATGTCCTCAAGGCAGGACAGGAGAGGAGACAGTGAGGGGGCATCTTTCTTATTTAGTGGGACATAAATCTGGCTGTCGTCCGCATAACAGTGAAAAGAGATGCCGTGTCTCCTGAGCACAGAGCCCAGTGGGAGAAGGTACAGGGAAAAAAGCAGGGGCCCTAAAATTGAGCCTTGTGGAACCCCATATGTGAGAGGAGCAGAGGAGGATTCAGAGCCAGCAAGGCTAACACACATGGTTCTGTCTGCCGGATAGGATTTAAACCAGGCCAGAGCAGTACCACGGATGCCCACCAGGTGCTGCAGCCGGGACACCAAGATGCTGTGGTCCACGGTGTCGAATGCAGCAGTCAGGTCCAGAAGAACAAGGACCATATGATCACCACGATCATTTGCCTGGAGGATGTCATTAAAAACCCTGAGCAATGCTGACTCTGTGCTGTGAAGGGGTTTAAAACCAGACTGAAAAACTTCTAAAATGTTGTGCTCCTCTAAGTAGTCCTTGAGCTGTGCCTGGACAACCTTCTCTAAAATCTTTGATATAAAAGGCAGCTTGGAGATGGGCCTAAAATTAGCCAAGACAGCCTGGTCAAGGCCTGGTTTCTTAAGAAGGGGCTGCACCACTGCATGTTTAAAAAGCACAGGAACACCAGATGAGAGGCTGCAGTTAATAATAGTGAGGATGAGCTGCCCTGTGGTGTGGAAGGTTTCTTTAAAAAGATGAGGAGGGATAGCATCCCGGGGGGAACCTGAGGGCTTCAAATGTGCAACCACATCCCCTAAAAGTTGCAAAGTCACTGGCTCAAACTTGTCAAGTGTAACCGGACAAGGAGCCGAGTTAGAGGGATCAGAACCAGGAGCTGGAATCAGGGCCCTGGTGACAAGAACCTTGTTAATGAAGAATTGCAGGAAGTTTTCACACATTTCAGGGGAGGATTCTGGGAACACAGACTGTGGGGCATCTAAAACAGAATCAATGGTTCTAAAAAGCAGGCGTGAGTCGTGGCAGTTTTCCAGGATTAGTTTTGACAAGTGCTCCCTTTTAGCCTCTTTTACAGTGTTCTGATATTTGTGCCAGCTCTCCTTTAAGATTTGCAGGGAAACATGCAGTTTGTCCTTCTTCCACCTGCGCTCAGCTCTGTGACACTCCTGTCTGACTGACTCAGGTTTTGCTTTAGGCTGCCTCGTTTTTAATGGAGCCACAGAGTGCAGAATAGATGTGCAGGAGGAGTGAAACCAAGAACTGAGCTCCTCTGCATCAGTAAACTCAGGGGGGACACGGAGCTGGTTGAACGCAGCAGAGGAGAGCCCAGCAGTGGAGGAGTTAAAGGTACGACAGAGTCGAGCAGGAGCACGGGTTCTAACTGCAGCGCGGGAAAAGCTAATATCAAATAAGACAGGCAGATGATCAGAAAGCACATTGTCACATATCACCAAGTTACTCACAGACAGACCATGACAAAGTACCAGATCTAAAGTATGCCCACGTTCATGTGTGGAGCCAGACTCACACTGAACAAGGTTAAAAGTGTCAATAATATTTAAGAAGTCCTTCACAAGAGGTTTATCAGGACAACAAACATGTATGTTGAAATCTCCAACGATAAGAACACGATCGTGAAGACACAGGGACGCGAAAGAATGAGCACCTCATCACCAATGCCAAACTCTGGTGGAACATGGGTTCATTTTCCAGGGGGTCCATATAAAACACTACACCGGCACTGTGAGCCTCTTCTGGCTCATTGTCCACCTCAAATAGGTTTAACCAGCTTTACATCTCCACTCAACAAGGGACACATGTGGTGGATAAAATAGATAACAATACTTCTTCAATTCAACACGTCCTCTAACTTCCACGTGTCTCATTTCTTGTCGTTCACCTCTTGTTTTATTCTTTTTGCAGTCGCGCTGCATCGGCGTTCATGTTCGCGGCCGCAGCAGGAGGCAGCAAACAGCCAGCGGGGGGTCTCGCTAACGGGGGGTCTCATTAGGGGGATTCCCAACGCGTCATTTCATCACAAGGGGTTTCAAGTTGTGTCGATGATCCCGATGACTAGGAGCAAATGTCAGCTGCGTCTGGAGGCCCAGCGCAGCCACAACGAGAACAACGAGGAAGATGATCTGTCAAGATCAACTGTGAGGAAAAAGAAGAAAGACAAATAATCTTACAGTAGAACCCGGGTAAATCAGAGTGGTGGAGCAAATGCCTGTCACCACAGTGAACAGCTGATTGGCGGCTTCCAGTCAAATGTGTTAAATACAGATGGAAAGATAAACGAGGCTCCGGCTCTCAGGCACTGTAAATCTCATTGCATTAAGAAATTAGTCAACATCTTGCAGAAGAGTTCTTCCACTGTTCTTAAAATGATTACGACTACAAATAAACTACAAAGCAACTATGTTGCAACATGTTTTAATATTCTATTAATATTCTAATAAATATGTCATGAAAACTATATTGTTTTCAGCGTTTTTACTGTTTCTGTGTAAACGGACATCGTTTCCAAGATGTTTCCTCAAATGAAAATGCAAAAACAACCTGTTTTCACCTGAGACGTTGTCGTGTAAACGGGTCCTGATACTGTCAGGTCCACTTCTGTGTTTCCTTCCTTTCCTGCTTGATCGTGATACTCACCGTTCTTGTCGTTCTCTCTGGTTCTGCAGGTTCCTTTGTGTTAAAGAGCAGTTTCTCCTTTCCACCATTACTCATGCTTGTTCATATGAAATTGTTGACTTTTTTTTCTATGGCAGTGCTTTAGATGACTGTGTTGTATTTAGAATAAAACATTATTTCAATTCATTATACTGACATTTTAACAATGCACTTTTATACGCCACTGTTTTCTTTAAAAAAAAAATCTAACATTGTTCGAGTTGAAAAATAGCCGATATATTTCCAAATGACAAACTGGTCTCCTGCTTGAGAAAATCGGTTCAGAATCATACAATTACAACAATGTTTTATATCACCAGACATTGAAGAATAGTGAAAGCAGGACCTTCCTGGCTGACTTTCAAATTCAAACTAAAAGCCTCACACGAGCAGGCCTCCAAATAACGATTTTCATGCCTGAGTATGCCAACAGTTGTGACAGCAACATCGTTCCATGTGAAAATCCTCGGGAAGTCTGCTGAGTGTGAGACTGAGCGTGCAGCGTGTGATCGGAGTGAATGGCGTGACTGTCACTCCTGATGCCTGACAGTTGGCAGCCCTGGTCGACTTGGTTTTTAAAAAACACTCATTTGATGTCTTCTGCTGCTGAAGCAGCTTCAATCAGTCACTGCCTTCAAAATAATTCAACAGAAGCGGGACCAGACTGATCCCCCCGGCAGATTGGGCCCTGCATAAAACCATTTCATGTGTTTATCACAACTTATCGATGGTATCACTACAGTGGCTTGCAAACGTATTCATGCCCCTCCCACATTCTGTCACATTACAACCTCAAACGTCGCTGTGTTGCACTGTGACTTTATGTGATTCATTAATGTAGCGCGAAGTGGAAGGAAAATTAGGCCCATTTTGCACGACCACATTTTTATAATGAAATCGTAAAATTTCACACAGAAATGTTGAATCTATGGTGTCCGTTTACACAACAATGGTTCTAGGAGCCACTGAGAACACAAAGTTTTCAAAATGCTCCGACTTGGTCTCTTTCAAAGTGAAGAAAAATTAGTTCTGCACATGTTCAGTAGAGACAATCAGAACCATGTTTAGTCCAGGGTGTCATGACTCCCAGTCCATTCTCTCCTGGGACTTTTATTTTGACACTCCCGGTAATAACAATCCAACTTGGTGATGTGTCCACTAGAAAGTCCGTGTTCTTCTATTGTTGGTGTTTAGAGCGTATTTGTTCTCTGCTGTGTGTGTGTGTGTGTGTGTGTGTGTGTGTGTGTGTGTGTGTGTGTGTGTGTGTGTGTGTGTGTGTGTGTGTGTGTGTGCTTTCATTATAAAAACACTGCAGCACCCACTAGTGGCTCAACATGAAAACAACATTGTTTTCAACGTTTTTACTGTTTCTGTGTAAACGGACTTCGTTTCCAAAATGTTTCATCAAATGAAAACGCAAAAGCTTTATTGTGACACTCACCTGTCTTGTTGGCATCGCTGCAACTCGTCCTTCCTGTCTTCCTTCCCTCCGTACGTCTTATTGTGTCGATGTTTCCCTCTTGCCTCAGTTCCAGGTCCTCATCCTGCTTTAGTGTCCTGACCTCCCAGCTCTTCCTTCTTGTTTCTCATGTTTCTGGACTTCTGGGGTTTTCGTCCTCTACTCATGTTTCTGGACTTCTGGGGTTTTCATCCTCTGCTCATGTTTCTGGACTTCTGGGGTTTTCATCCTCTGCTCATGTTTCTGGACTTCTGGGGTTTTCGTCCTCTGCTCATGTTTCTGGACTTCCCTCTTGCTTTACCTTCACAGGATCCCTTCGCCTGGTCTGAAGGTCAATACACTATGAACTTTAAACTTTTGTACGAATCTGCTTTTGGGTTCCCCTCGATATGTAACATGTTTTTCTACACCTGATTAGTGAATTGAGTCCACTTGTGTGCAATCTCTTTTTTTTTTTTTAGAAATATATTCATTAGGGTTTTACCATCTTAACAAAACACGCACACACGTGGCTCATATCTGCATTATGATAAACAGTCAGAGTAAAACAAGTGTCAGGCTCAGAATATACATCATGCACTAAACAACTGCATCAGTAAAGAAAGAGTTAGTGAGTACTAAAATAGTAACAGAAAAGATTAAAAAGGATCAAATAAAAAATAAAAAAACACACTAACAATTTGTGTCTGTAACACAAAGCCTCTTGTTAGAACATTGGAAACATTTAGACCAGGAAGAGTTCCCATGTTCTGCGGAAGACATCATCTTTGGAATGTAGTACGTGTACGTGTTTACACGTTCAGTAGTACAGTGGAATATAATGAATTATGTCTCTCTGCCATTGTACCTTGGAAGGACCCCTGTCTGTGATCCAGTTTAACTGAATACACTTTCTGGCACAGAAAGTTAACATCTTGTAGAGTTCTCTCTTATATCTGTCAGTGATTAAAGTATTCGATATACCAGGAAGTAATGACAATGGCCCACCATATGTATATGTGGAGGATTATATTAATTTCTTGCTCTATGATGTGACAAAACTGCTGGATTGCTGATTTCTGTCTTACACTTTAAGCATTGTGGGGATAAATTGGATTTAAATGTATGGTGGCGGGAGGGATTATGTGTAATCCGATCTCAGTGTAATGAAACGCTGACTGAAGGTTGGAGGATCGAGGCCAAGGTTCATGCATGAATGACTATCTCGGATATCTTGGAACAGTTAACTTTTTACCCAAATATAGACTTTCACCCTCTTCTGACTCATGGAAAGGTCAGCCTACTAAAATGGTTTATTCTAGATTTAGTCATGTTAATGACCTGTAATCTTCTTGTAGACTTTTCTCCCTCCAACTCCCCACATCGAGTCTTCTGTGACACCGACTATCTCCATGATCTCCTTCAGCTCACCCATGAATCTTCCCACAGATCTGACGCTTTTTTTTTTCTGTGACTTCTAATCACAAATGATCATTTAAAGTTTCATCGTGCCTCCATTGCAGAGCTTTGCTGGTTTGCTGCCCTTGTTGAAACTTTTCTGAAAGGCGTCTCTGGCACCACCTCAGGCGTTTCTTCTTTCAATGTACATTTTGAATGTTTTGTCTTTTTTCTATTTTCAGTCATGAAATAGGGTTGAATGATTCTCCTGTATTTCTGCTTTTTATTTACATTTCACACAACTTTCCTGGAACAGGGAGAGAATTTAAAGTCCAACAAAAGTTTACCCAGGATAATGCTTTCCTTCATCTACAGCAAGTTTCATTTTCCTTCCCTATGTTCCTCCTGTTTTGTTCACTTCAGAGAATCGTTTTCTGTATACAGCAGCCAGGAAACCTCTTTCAACCAGTGTGTGATATGCTGGGCTTGTTTTCCACTACAGACAAAGAGGATGTGTTCATCTAACTCCTGCTTCGTTTCTCCTTCCCGGCTTCCTGTTGGCTCTCTACATCCCCTCTCCTTTTCAATCCGTCCTCGAAGATTTCCTTGGACATTATCTGTCTCTTTTCCCGCTGCCATCCTTCTCATGGACTGTTTCTGAAGTGTGTTTTCTCTTTTCCCCTCCCAGACTCAGTGAGGGTTGTGAGCTGTCTGCTCGACTCGTCTTGCCCATCCTTGGGGTGCCTTTATCCAGCATCCACATTGTGATTCTCCTCCTCCTCCTCCTCCTCCTCCCCCTCCTCCTCCTCCTCCTCCTCATCATCATCATCAGGGATTCTGTCCATGTCCACGCCTTGCCCTTGCCCTCCTCCGTTCCTTTAACCCTTCTAGCTCAGGTTCAGCAGCTTTAAAGGAGGCGATCTTCACTGGGGCTCCGTTATCGATCCGCCATCACACAGGACACGGCGGTCTCTTTGCTCAGCGGCATGAGATTTTAAAACAGTTTGTGTTCGGCGACAAGGTCGTCAAAGTAGAACTGTCAGAGAGAGAGCTGTGAATCCTTCGCTCGCCTCTATAATTCTTGTAAACATCTCGTGTGTGTGTGTGTGTGTGTGTGTACAACTTCTATATATTTACAAGAAGATGCACACAAACTCAACACCAGCGGGTGATAATTATATGTATTCAAAACATGTTTGTTTGGCGTGTTGCTTATTGTCAACCCAGATTTTGTTTTAATATAAATTATTTAGTTGTGATTTTTTATTCTTTTGCGTTTTGGATAAATGGTTTATCATCACGAAATCAAATTATTGCAATGATCATGATGAGCAAAGATGATTGAATGTGAAGTTATGAGAAGCTCATCTAATGTGAAGCATTTGCCTGGAGTTTGACGATCCGGTGACTGTTACAGTTGATAACTTTAGCTGCGGTCCCTCCACGCTTTTTGTGCCGGGACGGTCCGGGACGGGTTTTCGTGTTGTTCCACCAAAAAAGTTATGGATGGTACGGAAAAAACTGGGACCACCGGCTACGATTTTCCATCACCCCTCCGTTGCGCTACCGAGTACTGAGCAAAGCGTCTGTGTGGAGGAGCAACAACACAGCCGCTTGCTGATTGGTCAGTGACCATCGCCACTCGACTTGGCCACAATATTTAAATATTTCATCGGCCGTAAACCCTCCTGTTGTTGTTTAAATGCGCGTCTTTGCGCTCACTGGTTGTTTTGTTAACTGGGTTTATTGAAACGTTGGAGCGTGACACAACATGGCGTCTTTCAACGAGGAGCGGACGCTCCTCTCAGTAACAGGAGGAGGAGCTTCAGGAGGAGCTGGACGCTGCTGCTCACAAGGAGAAATTTAAGCTGTATCACAGAGAACGACTCGGACCGCCGCTGCCAGCCGCTTCCGGCCGTTTCCGGCCGCTTCCGCTTTCTGTGCCCGACGCGTCCCCGTGTCGTTCACAACCCCGCCTACATTTCAACCGTACATTCTGGGGTGGGACTGCGTGACAGAGTTGGTGACCTGTTCAGACATGCCTTCGTCCATCATCTTCACCGAGTACGTTCTCTCAACAAATCTCTTACTATACAGTAAGTGCTGTCCACATATGTGGACAATAGTCTGTCTTTTCCACATTGAGAGGATCATAGCGCTCTGCATATGTTAGTAGTGAATTTTCAAATGCGTACCCACAGCTTTAATTTAATTTAATTTAATTTAATTTAATTTAATACATTTTTTGGTTTTGTTTCATTTTATTGCTGTTTGGTTTAATATTTGTGCTATTGGGTGGTTAAATTTACTTGTAGACCAAAAGATGATCTATAGATGAAGTTTTTTTAACTGTCTATGATTTTCTTAAACTTCAACGGAGCTACACCTAAAAAAACAGTCATCTTGTAAAGCAGCCACAGACTGAATCTGAGAGAACCAGTTCGTTTGAGGTGAGACAGTGCGGTCCACATAACAACAGAGTCTTCTGCATACTTTATGTCGGCTGGTGCTGATGAGTTTCCACAGCGACATACGATGAACTGTATCAAAGGCTGATCTCAGGTCAATGAAGGCTATGTAAAGATGGCGTCCTTCTTTTATTTCCCCAATGTTTCTCAACAATGAGGCGACGGGCAGATGGTTAGTGGTCGACTGTACATGTACAAGGCCAGCTTGCTGGGATGGCTACGTTAATAATAAGTCAGTAGCATTTCATCTGTTTAGAATCGTCTTTGAGGTTTTCTTCATACAATCTGCTTCAGAGTGCAGTGAGCACTGGACAGGGACATAGTGAAAGATTGTGTTAATTTCTGGTGTTCTCTAAGAGTTTTGACATCTATTTACTGAAAAGTACATTCCACTTATTTTAGGTCAGAATTTGAAAGAGGCAAAGTTTTTTCTAACATTGACACGGCGCCAGTAAATGGCCGGGGTTCTCTTTGCTTTGACAAACAAAAACTGTCTCAAGGTAGGAAGCCGGCAATCTGTTTGTAACGTCACGTGCTTCTGCTTCATCACGGGTCCTGGAGACAGTTGCCTGACTGCCAGTCTCACATCCCCGAAGGCAGCAACAGTCCAACCTCTGGGTCGGATCAGCAAGACGCTCTGCCAGGCCGTGGACAGCAGCAATAAATGATTCAGCATCTCCTTCCTCCGATGTGACTGCTGAAATGAACTCCTTCAAAGGTGCACCAGTGTGTTTAGATTAAACAATTTCAAAAGATAATAAGTTGTATTCGGGCTGACAAAAGAAAACAGTCGCAGTCATTCTACAGACGTTCTTCTGAATGTCGCAAGCAAACCAGATGACACACGTCGATAAGTCCAGCTCTTCAGTCCAATCACAATCCTTATTAATTGTGAACACAACAGATTTGATGTGATGAAATTGTTGACAGGATGCCATTGTTCTTAGTGAACTCGGACAGACCGTGACTCCATCAGGAATCTCAATAAAGCAAAGAGCATTTTAGAGTCGGTGATATTTTGTAAACCGTGTTTGTGTGACGTAAACGTTGTGCAACCAACAATCACTGTGGCTGATAGTGACTCATCTCAATAGAATAAACTTTCCAACAGGATCACATCAAACACACACATGAGCCTTTACTGGATTTCTCTTCCACTATATTGTAGTAAAAGTATCACTTGAAGGGTACACTAAATATTTTGCCATGAGGTTTGTTGTTTTCCATTGATTTCTTATTATTCAAGCATCACGGTGTGTTTGAAGAATTCTCACAGACTTTTTGTCGGACGCTATCTTCTTATGTTATGTATTGTAAATAAAACTCAAAGAAGAAGTCTATTGAAAAAGAACTTTCTTGTTTGCTTCTTTTGAACTAAGTTTGCATTTCAAACACAAGTCCAGCTCCTGCTTTTGTCCCATAATCCTCTGATAACGGACCGACGTAATCTTCACATTATGCTCAGTAAACATCATCTTGGAGTTTTGTACTCATTTGAACATATTTCTTGGGAGAGCGCTGCGTATCCAAACAATGATTGTCATCACTTTAAGTCCTCTGTGAACTGCGGTTCACCTCATAATGCTTTGTCAGCACAACTTTTTAGTACAATACAAAGACATGGCGAATGAGGACAGGGGGAAATTTACTGTGGAAGGCCTGCGTGCCAGGAGAGGACTCGCTTTAAGGAGACATTTCTGAGCTCAAAGTTAACAGAATAGGCTTTGTTCAAAACTTGTCGTCACAACAGACCTTGAGAAAGACAAGAAGCCTGACATACTTGAGTGCCTGCAGCGTTTGAGGACATACCAATGTTGCTCTTCCTGTAACGTGCGTTAAATCATACCTTCTTCTCTTGTGTCTGGCTAAAGTAATGACAGGGTTCCACCCAAGGTGAAGGACATACTAATTCACTCTGACACTGCATTGTTTTGATGTAGAGATAGCAGCAGTCAGAGGTGAGTGATGGAGCTGTCCGGTGGGAATGAGAGGAGGCCGGGCCTCTGTCACAGCGGGACAGACAGATGGGGCATCATGGGAAACATGCCTGAGATCATAAAGGACTCTACGGGACATAATGAGAGACTTTAGAGTGTGTGTGTGTGTGTGTGTGTGCGTGTAGGTGTATGTGTGTGTGTGTGTGTGTGTGTGTAGGTGTGTGTGTGTGGGAAACTCCCAGGAAGACATTATTTAGCTGCTGTTGAAAAGCCTGATGAGTGAGCGATCTTCATGGCGTTTGGAATCTCTCTCTCTCTGAATCGTCACTCTTCCTCCAACAGGCGTGTGCTTGTACAGACCTTCCAACCACTAGTAAGCAAACAAGACCGTTTTTGTTTTCAGTTTGGGTAAATGACATCTTTATGAGGCTCCATGGCAGACGGATGGTCCGTAGCATCGCATCACATCCATCAGCGCCAGAGCAAAAAAAAGAAAAAAGAAAAACGGGGGCAGGCGGGGATTGGCTTTCCAGATTGTCCCGGTGTGTCTTGCTCTCCATCTGTAACACCTTATTATGAGTCACCTTGTCAAAGCCTCAGAAAGCTCTCACATCCTTATTTTACTGTATGGACACGTCTTTGTTTCCCGTACTCACTGGAGGGGAAGGTTTTCAAGGTCTAAGGTGGAAAAACTGATAACGGCTTTGAAAGAAGAGCATCTCGGGCCTTCGGTGTCGTCTGGAGAAGAAGCAAAACAAGAGCATTTTCCTCAAAGTGCGACGCCAAAGGCCCAGAACACGGGTTGGCCAGCCTCTTATCTTGAATCCACTTTTGGCATTTTCATAT